>NC_051155.1:212354665-212642363 GCF_013339745.2 Dermacentor silvarum | reverse complement strand
CGAATTCTTTTCGCCTGAGCGTCCTCGTGCTTGTAGTTTAGTCCAATTCTTCAAAAGCTATGCAGATCGAATGCCCACATTTAAATACATGGGATGCGAAGCTTCTTTTCATGCGAACGGCGGTCATTGGCTCTTACGGCTTTTTGCGTGGTAGGCACGGTGGCGGACGGTGGTCGGACTCGGGCGATGGAAGGTTACGAAACGCGCTGAAGTATAAGAAAGACATAGCAAAGAGCAAGAGGCGCTCTTTTCTGTAGCCGTTTAGGGAGCACCTCTCAGCTCCCGAGGAAAATAAAGTTGTTTTTCTCTCTCAACGCCCGAGGAAAAGGGCACGTGCTCTAGGGCAATCGAGTTGTCAAGGGGGATGGGGAGAAGAGCGGAGGGGGAATTTATTGAAAAGACAAATTCATCATTGTATAGAGAACCAACCGGGCTCAACCAGCTTTCCGGAGTTGCCGTTCTACCATCTCAGCTGTCCGAGATTATAGCGCGATAGTATAGTCTAGGGCGATAGCAAAATAGAAGTTAATCGACAGCCGCAGCCGCGAGAACCTTGAATGCCAAGCTCTAGTGAGGCGAAGAACAGTATAGCGAAAACGATGAATCACGAAACTAAACTCTTTGTTGGGCGAAATTGGGCACAGAAAAGAAAGTGACACGGAAAGTACAACGATAGCGGCGAGCGCAGTCGGTGATCGTCTAAAATCTGCTTTGTGGATCATAGGCGTCAGTAATTTATTCATGGCTCATTGAAACCTTCCAGCGTAATCGTTGGTGCTCACGTAAGTTCTAGAATGTACGCCACTATTCTCGCCGTGAACGCACTCTGATTACACAAGGCTCGGCGACAACACACACAACAGATAGAATAGGCTGTAAACAGGTATGAGTGTCAATATGATCCACGCTTAGTAAGATTTATCACAATCCACCTAAAACAGGTGCCTTACCGCGAAGCTAGAAAAGAAACCATTGGAGTCCCCCGTAGCTCCGTGCCGTGTCCAGATGAATGACCATTTTATCGTTCGTGAAAAAAATCTTAAGCCACCTCGCGGATTTCTACAGAACTTCCTATGTCTATTTCTCCCTTCACCTACGTGGCGCCTATGCTTGCCTGCTGGCGTTAAGCGAAGCATGCGCATAATGCCACCACGAGAACTGGAATCGTGGCGCATGTTTTTCCTCTTGTCCAGTGCGCAGCGTGGACCTGGAAGGGACGGCGGGTGTGATCGAGTCGCCGCTGTACCCGCACGAAGCCTTCTCGCTGGGAAGCTTCACCTGGCGGATCCACGTGCCCGACGACCTCTACCCGCGTATCAGCTGGGACAGCATGTTCGTCACGGACGAGGAGTGCTGGACCAGCAGCATCGTGGTGCGTGGCTACGAGTGGCGAGCGCGTTTCTCGGTATTGCATTCCGTGGCGAGAAAAGATGGCGACAATAGGAAGGAGCAGGAGGAAGAACTTCATTTAAAACACCAGCCAATGAACGTCAGGAGAGAAATCCATCTCCACCGTCGCCTCTAGCCGTCGGTCGGAATAGGGAACAAATTTACTTTTATATATTTACAGTACCTTACAGCCACCGCGGAGGGAGCACTGTGTAAGTGGAGGTTACGGGGGGCAGTTTTTAAAATAGGAACACAATACATCAACTTATAAGCATAATAAAGTATACTAGTGGTAATTATAGTAGGCAAATCGTTCGTCAACACACAGAAAACCAAGAAATACGCGTATAGTAATATGCGGCCACACATGGGACCAATTTGTTCCTTCTCCCATGTTGTTGCTCACTTGCATTTTCACCAACCTATCTCTATGGAAAGAGACTTTAAAACAGTCACGATGAAAACATCCGAAGGATCGCTGTCAGTGGGGTTGGTGTTGAAAGACCACTGGTCATATTTAATGGCGATTTGGCCTAACGTTGGGCTTAGTTACCTCAGTCCTGTTCCAGTAATAATAATGCAGCGTGCCCCAGCGGATTTTTGTGGTGCGCATTATAGCAAAATGCGCTAGGGCGCTATAAAACAATGTGGCGGCCCACTCTAGGAAGACACGACTAAGATATATTATTGGCGATTCCGTGAAGCCAGTCACACAGTTTTGTTTTGTTGTGTTGTTGTTGTTGTTGTTGTTGTTGTTGTTGTTGTTGTTGTTGTTGTTGTTGTTGTTGTTTTCTATTTTGCATAATTGCATAATTATCCATGGATAATTTCTAACTTCGCAAGTCTTCAGTTTATGACAGATTCCTATAGAGAGGTACAGAGCGTTGTAAGAAGCTTAAGGCTTGTCCAGAAAGACACTCCAGCATTTCAATGACGAGCGGCATAATTTCCTGGTAAACGTATGACAAAGCAACGCGTTCCTTGCAGTAAATGAATGGCGAAGGATATAAATTGTAACTGGTAATATAGACGGTGGCGCATAAATTTGAGGGGCCGAATTCTCAAAGCTATTCTTCGTAAGTGAACTTTGCCATTGGCTGAATGCCTTCGGTAATAATATGTCCAGCGTCAGGAAGGCTGTGATATTATCTTACGGGCAATCCTGTAGTAAGAGATTTTAGTGAATACGGGCCCAGTTTGTCTCATTGGTGCGTAGGTTTATAGATATTAATCGCTTACATGTGGAGCTTTAAAGAAGGCAAAAGAAAAAGCAGCAAAACAGGAATGGAGGAAACGGACGCTCGAGACTAAGTGAACTTATCATGAGGGACGCTGGCGGTTAACTTGTGTTTGCAAATGGAAACAGAGCGCCGCATTGAGTTAACTGCTTTTGGTCTTCGTGTACTGTGTCCTACCAGTAAACTTACAGAAAGGTGCATCTGCTGAGGACGATTATCCCGTTCGGGCGCTCAAAGAACAAAGCAATTCAATGACGCTTTAGCAATAAATACCAGATAAATGCGTTAGCATTACGCCGCATTTCTTTACGGTCCCGGATCCATGATTTAAACCGCGTTGACCATATTGCAAAGTGTGCTTCACGAGGTCACACGTCCTGCCTCTTCGGGGAGCGAAGTGCAACTGATAGTGGTCAGTTGCATAATATATATTGTTACGTTGCGGAAGTCACATATAAAGGTGAATTTACAATATTTACAAGAGAGGCAACGATACATGAACAAGATGGCTGTCGAAACCTATTTCACCCCATACGTCAAATCTTCTTCTGACTGGTGCCCTAGCACCGGTCAGGGTTGGTTGCGCCCTAGCGACCAACCCTGTATATATGGTTGCGCCCCTACCAACCAATATATATATATATATATATATACTTTTGTGCACTTTCTGTGCACTTTTTTTCCAGTTTGACACTTTCTTCACGTATGAAAAAGAACATTCACGATCTTAGCTGTCGTTCCCAGCAGTGCCGTTACTTTTCGTCAGGGGCAAGGTGCTTGGGTTTAGATACTTACAACTGTTCTATTCCTCGTTTCCTTCGATAAAGCTGCTTGACGGCATCGACGAAGGCTCGCCCGAGTTCGCGAAGTACTGCGGCAGCAGGAAGCCAGATCCCGTGGTACTTCGCTCGTCGCACGTACAGCTTCGGTTCACATCCGGCGGCGGCTACTCCAAGTGGAAGATGCGATGGGAGGCCGTCAACAGCAGCTTCCTCCAGAGCATGGAGCAAAGCAAAACCGGTAGGGTTGCACTGTCAGTCCCGTGTATTGCACGCGGATATACAGGCGTGCGTACGTTGTTTAACTTTTCAGGCTCACCGTTTTTCAGCGATTAGCCACTGTTGCAATGGTATCGATCGTTGCTAGAAGGGCCTCAGTTTCGGCACTGCCTGATCCTTCACCGTCACTACAACGTGACAATATTTATTTCCTGCCGCGCGCCCACGTATGCAGCAGAATTGAATTGAATCGAATTTATTATACAAGAATGTTTCGAGGATGACCAGGTGAGAAAGTTTCCGGTGTCAGCTTGAGGGGAACCTGGCCGCCACATACGCACGGCAGCTTTATAGCGGTTGACCGAAAGCACGCGTTTTACATACCGCAGTTAACAAAACGAAAAAAAAAGAACATTATACTATACTACACTATAATTATACAGAAATGCTAGGTATGTGCATATTATTTAGCCCAAAAGCGACTAAGGCTGTCCCCAATCCCCAACCAATCGATGGGCCAGACACAAGGTTGAAAGCGAATAATAAAAAAAAAGACACTGCATATCCACGAACTGAATGATGATGAGTGGGCGAAGCACCGGGGGATCATTCGGGCAAAACGCCGGAAGCTTTAGCCGGCAGCTGGCTTCCGGTTTGCGGTTCCAGCTTCGGGAAGCCGGAGCTTCACGTACATATACTATATATATATATATATATATATATATATATATATATATATATATATACACTGTACATGTGTACAGTATATACAGCGCTTATATAGCCCTTGTGCACCGCAGCGCCCCTAGCGGTCTCCATGCAAACCAGAGTTACGGACTACGAGGGACAAGGCTCGGCCCTAAGGTGCTTCGCCCCTAAAAGCAATGTTAAGAAAGTGATATGAGGTCCGAGTCGGTGGAAAGGGCCATACTCCTCTGCAGCATAAAAGCAATTCTCTGGGACGCGTGGGTGTCTTCTCCGATGATTAAATACTTATTTTCTTTCATATTTATTTACCATTCGTATGTAATTTTTCTTCGTAGAAATCGCGGAAGTGTGTCTGGCGTTGTGGTTCAACCTTCCTGCAATTGTGAAATTGTGGGTGCAGTGTGTAGTCTGTGACTGTTGTCACATGTAGGCTGTTCTTATTTATTTTCTGATAAATGATAAAAAAAATGATATGTTATCAAAATAGGTACAACAAAGGTGTTTCAGGAGCCAACGTTTCGACAAGGGGACTTGTTTTTGTCAATGCCCTTGCAAAGGGAATTCCGCTTGTAGAAACGCTGACTCAAAAGACATCTCTTTTTTGACGATTGTTGCTTATCTTAGTGTACAATTATGTGTTAGTGTCGCACCTCTAGACGGCAGAAAGCACTTAGTGTCTACATCATGTTCGTTCGCCTAGGGCTGGTTAATTTGACTGCTCATCTCTTAACGCCTTAAAGCTCTCTTGGAACCCTTTTTTTTTGTCCCTAAAGACAGTAGGGTTGCTGGCACCGCCAAATGGCGTGAAATGTGCTGTTGAAAGAAAAAATTATGCACATAAAGGAAACATAAATGTGTCTTGGAAGTGCGTAATTTCGTATCTCCAGTCTCAGTTTTTGGACCCATTTCTTCATGAGCGCGCTCAGCAATGCCCTTAATATCAAAGGTCACGCCCCAAAATTTGCTACGTGAAGTGCTAAGATAATTGACAGACTATTCAAATGATACCGCACTTAAACATTTTGTTGCGCTACACATGGGCAATACCATAAAGAAGACGTGTCTTATTCTTGTTTCACTATGACGGCATGCTAGCGTGTACTAAAAGATTGACAATGTACACTAGTGCTGGCAAATATCCGTCAAACCGGCTATCCGGTTTAGCCGGAGGGAATTGAATCCGGTCTCGAAAACCGGTTATCCTGTCACCCGGATTTCAAGAAATGGATATTCAGGATATCCATTTTATATAATCGGTTAGCCAGGTATTCAAATATTCGGTCTGGAATATTTGATGTTTAAAACAGGAAAGGTAAAGAGGTTAACCAAAGCGGAAATCGTATTTGCACGAGCGATTGAAAAAATAATTACATGTATAACAATACAAGAGAGAAAGAGAGGTAATGTCGGCCCGAGTATAGAAGAACGAATATCCGCCTATCCGAATATCTGAACATCCGGATACTATTAGGCGAATAACCAACCGAATCACCGATCACTCCGGTTACCCGGTTTCCAAATTCGAATAACCGGTGAATCTAACAACCGGATAACCAGTTTTTCCGCAAAATCGTTCTGATGTTGCTGCACTAATGTGCACTGCCCAATAGTATAAAAGTTATTTTTTTCGCGCTGTTACACGAGTATAAAAGTGTCTTCACTTCCTCTCTGACCCCCTGCATTCTGCAATTTTTCCCGTGTCTCAATTGATGCGTCACTATTTGTCTCCGCAGGGTCCGTGTGCAACTTCCAAATTGAACTGGCCAATGCGACGTCCGTGGTCAACATCACTTCGCCAGGGTTTCCAGATACGTACGCAGACTTCCTCAACTGCAGCTGGTCTCTGGTGGCGCCCTCAGCGCGTGTTGGCAAGATCAGCTTCAATGTGGTTAACCTCAGAAGCTGGGAAATCATAGACAACTGCTTCTACGACTACGTCACTGTCTACGACGGTCAGTTCCTATCTTGTCTAGTGTGCATACTTCAAAATATTCAGTCGACTTCATTATCTGGAAAAACACAGCTAGGAAAGGCTGAATTTGAAACATTGAAACGACGTTGCCACCAACGGGTAATCTATAAAGGCGGTAAATGTTCTCCATACTTGCAAAACATAACAGGTAAAATAACGTTTTTTTTTTCAAATGAAGGAAATGTTAGCCCAGGGCTTTAGAGCAACTAGTTTTGTGCTGGAACATCGAAGCGTGAATTGTACATGTTATCGTCTGGTAGCTTCCGATGCATGTGATGGTGTTGCTCTCTTCCATACACAAAAATGTTCCTATTATTCGATGCTTTTCTGAGATCAGCACAGGCCCTTGGAAATGGCCGATTCCGGCGATCGGATAACGCTACTTGTGCCAAGTCTGAGAAAGTTTACTGCGTGAAATTGAAGTATAAGGGCAATATTTTTGTTCTCTTCAACGTGCTGCAGTGGATCCCGCGGCAAGGTCCGAACGGCGCATCCTGCGAAGCATCTGCGGCCAGATAGCGAAGGCCGACCTGCCGGCGCCTTTGGTCAGCTCGACACGGTTCATGATGGTTCGTTTTTGGAGCACTGACGCCAGTAGGAGCGAAGTGGTCGGCAAAGGTTTCTCGGCCAGCTTCCAGTCAGGTACGTACACTTCTCGGCACGATGGCACCGCGGATGGGTACTTAATTACGAAGGAACTACACGTGTGCCAAAACAATTCAGACCGAAAGAAGATTCGTCAAAGCTATCATAACTGCTGCAATCTCTTGCAACTTGACAGAATATGTTGTAATTGGTTGAGATGTGTTAGGTATGCGGTTGTTCGTACGACTAGTCGCATGTCGCATTGTATAGTTCTTGCTTACGCGCACGCATGTTCCTCGTTTCATGACTGAAGCGACACAGATAACGCATCGTCGTCATCATCATCAGCATTATTATTATTATAAGTTTAATGCAAGAGGAAGGGTTCCCTTCCAACAACCTCCAGTTATCACTCTCTTGTGCAAGTTGACCGCATGCTATGGCTACAAATTTCTTATTCTCGCTACTCAAAGTGATGTTCTGCAGTTTTAGAGTGTGTTCCTTTTTCCTTGGCACTTATTTTGTAACTGCATAAATATGGGCTGATCTATTCAACGCGTTACGTTATCTGCTCGACTCATTTCTTTCTTCTTCATTTCAAGTAGCATACCACCCGGTTCCCACTGAAATAGCAAAGTTGGCCTTCTTTCATTGCATCAGCTCTAAGAATCTCTAAGTCACCCTGTCATGCATTTTTACACGAAATATTCGAGGTCATAATTTCAAGGGCGTTAGTTCTGTTTTACATTTTGGAATTATTTTCTCGGGGTAACGTTTCTGTTGGCCTAGGTTCGCGCGACAGCGCGAGTCATTAGCATCATTATTGCTTAGTGCGAGGTGCTGGACTAATTAGTTACCGCGTCCAGGCTTGTACGATTTTCATCAATGTATTCAACGGATTAAGTCATCGTCCCATATTAGGCATAGGCATAGAACGCACAGCTATGCTTCTTGTTTAGGCAAGATGCATTCAAACATTATAAATTGGATGGAGGTTTGCACTTTTCTTGCACTTCTGGGCACATTTCTTGGCTTATATTGACATACTTCGAAGACATATGTCCACTGCATGGTTGGTTGAATTTCCCCGACCACCTCGCCTTATCTCTGCTGTAAGTCTCTATAGTGCTCTTGTCAATCGCACTTCATCGGTTTGTGGCACTGGCAAACTGCATGAGCGGCGCACACAAAAAAAGTATCTAAGAGGCGCATGCACGCAGCAAGCTCACCCATTGGTGTCCAGCACTCGTTAATCATGTGCTTTCGGAACACCCATCCTTTAATTTGGAGGTTTCGTGAGCTGCGGGCTCCAGAAGCAGATGCATTTTTTTTTCACATCAATATCAGGCTCCAGAACCAACATAAGTTCCTGCTAATATATTGTTTTGATCCCACGTGTCATGGGTGCTGACACGTTCGTACGTGTGGAGCCATTCATCGACGTCAAGATTTCCGGTCCCGGAAAACGTGCCTGGGTCGCGGGGCTGGGATAAGGTGACTGTCGGCGTTGTAGTAGTGGTTGCTCTTGTCGGCATGTCGGCTGTCCCAGCGCCGGCTCCAGCGGTCGTCATGTTGTTAGTGGCTAGGCTACGTCCGCTTCGGAGCTCCGTCGTCCACAGCAGTACCCAGCACTTCCACCAAATATGTTACGGAGGGAAGAAGCAAGACGGGAAATGTATTTACAATATGTACTTGATTGACAAGGATTGACACAACCGGCTAGTCACTGAAGCGTCGTCTTCTTCAGCCCCCAGCCCGTGCTCCTCTTCCTTTATGTTATGCCGAGCAGTGATACAATATAGAACCATATACACTTTTCCAAATACCACTAGGTAAGCCATGATCTTGAACTTTCATGAAGATGGCCAGATCCTTCTCAATGGTATAGCTTAAGAGATACAGCCCTTGACAACCCGGGAGTTCTCAAAGTCCTATCGCATTTATTTGCAAGTGTTACAGGATTGTAAGGTGTATTATAGTAGCAGTTTCGCGTTCTCATTCGGCAGTACTCCACCGCCATTGCAGATATACTATATATAATGCTGAAGGCAACTGCCGCATTTGGTTTAGCATGTCAGGTTTATCTTCTTTTTTGGCAATGTACTGAAGAAACCGCTGTCTTACCTAGCACAGCAAATACCAGAAAGATGTCAATCTGCTTTCAAGAAGCTTATGTGCACAGTCAAAATGTTGACACCCTCTAGGGTGCTAGTTTGTCACTTGGCTAACACCACTACGTTTAAGCGGTAAGGTCGATACTTTGGTGGGTACAAATGAAGTTTTCTATTTATCGCCATTTGAGCGGCCAAGCAAAACGGCGCGAACACTGCATGCATTATACTTTCACACCTATCGCTTCCAAACTCTCGTGTCAGATATTTCGGAGCGGAGCCAGGCGGTCAGAATTAACGCACACCTTTCAACTTACCGCTTCTGTCATCGCAGGTGCAGTTTGAGCTCGCTGGCGTGTACAGTGATTTTCGATACGAGCTTAAGAGTAAGATTACGACTCATGTCACAAGCCAGCCCACTCGAGGGTGCAAAGAGTTTAACTTCCGTGTCACCTTCACCGGAACCTGTGCAGTGTGCGGCGGCAACATCACCGAGCCGTTCGGCGTCATCCAGGAGAGCGACATTCTGGACTCGGAGATGCAGTGTCATTGGCGCATCAGCTCTGACAGGAGGGTTCCACTGAAGATCACGCTCGAAAGCATCAACCTGCCGTCCGATGGAGGAGCATGCAGGGACACGTTCATTCAGGTACGAACACTTTCCGGAAAGTTCACTGTTAAAAAATTCTGTTCCACGGAGTATAACTGAGACATGTTCGCAGCTAAACTAGAACGACTGACAAATGAATATACTCCTAGCCGCTTCAACACATCAAGCCCGCAAACCTCTTGACAAGCCGCCTGTATCAAACGGTTATCTGACTGACAGAAAAAAAAAGTTACCGCAGAACACATCTCACGATGGCTGTCAATGATAATTCAATCAGCATTGAAGCAACGTAGCGACACGCTGTATTGGTAAAATACGTTTATTGGGAATAAGTAGCCACAAATAAAAAAAGCACACACAGAGAAACAGAGGGAGGTGGAAAAAATAATCTTTCTGTTAACCTTCCTACGTTTCGCATCTCATTTATCTCTCTCTCTCTCTCTCTGTAGTGATCATTCTGAGAATTCCGTTACTTCGGCTATATCCGACATATACTGTCTCTTGTACTGTGTCTCAAGCAACCTTGAGGTGTGTTTAGAAATCGCTGAGGTGGCCGGAAAACACAGGACGCGGCAGCAACATGGCAATGTACAACACGTAGTTCCATCTTCATCTCCGCGTTTAAGCAATGAAATGCAGTTTTTACCATGGTAAACATGATGACATGATGGAGATAGTTTTTTTTCACGTACATGAAGACGCAGCTTTTGGCATCTAACCGTAGTACTCAGCTCTTAAAAATTAATTTTTCAACTTCGTAACATGACAGTAGACAATAAATACCACCTTCAAGAGCGAATATATCCCATAGTTGTGTTAGCGTCTCAGGTGCTTATGACAACGGATGCATGACAGCTACTGTCTGTCTGGTGCGGACGCCATGACGACGTTGACATGGCAACGGCGGCATAATCACGATTGAAAGACGACAACATGGTTGCGGTAGAATGATGAAGCAGGAACGAAGTCGATAGGACGACGAAGGTGGTATGCTGAGACTCGGATGGCGAAGCTACGTAGAATGGCAATGCAACGACCGCGAGCACATACCCCCTGGCCTACGCTATTAGACAACTAGGACCACAGGGTCGGCGTAGAAGGCGTGACAACGACGGCACGATGGGAGTCAGATGACGAAGCCGGAATGACGTCTACGAACGGCCATGATGGCATCGCGACCTCGAACACACGCCTAGTGGCCCAATCTGGTAGACAAATTGCGTCACTAGGTCGGTGTAAGAGGATAGATGTGCGCCAAATAGCCCCCGCTGGGCTGCTTCCAGATCTGCATCAACTATCTACATAGACGCACTCCTTAACACAACAACATCCTTAACACCCTTTCCTGTATAACGTTCTGCTATGTTAAAAGCTAACCAAGAACAGTTGGTGAGTGACTAAACCGTTGTCAGACAACCATAGTGTTTTTGATTGACTGTTTGAGTGACCCAATTAGTGAACCTAATGGCGCTGTGGTTTCACTGACACTTTTGCAAGAAACATTCTCTAGAAGAAGACGAAGAAGTGCGGAACGAACGTCATTGTTCTGTGGTTCTTCAAAGTTTTGCGACTTCTGGATATAAGGAGCTTCCCCGAAGACGTCGTCCTCCGGAATGGGGGACGGAGGACCTCCGCGCCCTCCTGACAAGGCGAGTCCCGCGGCGGTAGCCCTGTCCGTGGGAAACCACGACATCACCGACTATAGGCTTCCCGATTCATCTGATAGCTCCACAGCGGCAGAGATGGAATCGGACAGTGATTACACGCTAGTCCAATCGCGCCACTTGAAGCGCAAGCTTCGCCGGACGTCAGCAGGCAGTGATTCTACTCATAAAAGCAGATGCGATGAACGGGTCTTCTCCGTGGGCTACACCCCAACTACGGCAGGAACGAATTTGAATTCGTTGAACAGACAATCGCTGACTAAATTTTTCGATCGAATAGCCTCAGGACATGTGAGAGAGATCCGCATTAATGCTCGGAAGAACATTCTAACGGTGGACGTGAGTTCTCAGGCAGTATTGGAGGCTTTGAAATCCATTGAAGTGGTTGGCAACATCCCAGTTCGCTCATTCCTAGCGTACGGCAACGATACGTGCACTGGTGTTGTATCAGATGTGGACATTGACATCAAGGATGAAGACCTACGATCTCTTCTATCGTCGACAGTACGAATACTCGACATCCACCGATTCGGCCGTTCCCGGTGCATCAAGTTGGTCTTCGAGTCAGACTCTTTGCCAGCATCGATCAAAGTAGGTTATGTGAGGCACTCGGTGCGTCCATATGTGCCACGACCGTTACAGTGTCACAAGTGTTTCAAACTGGGCCACGTGAGTGCTGTGTGTAAGAGCCCTACGTCGTGCCGTAGATGTGGTGGTGCTCATCAGGTAGACTCCTGTGAGACTGACGCCATGAAATGTGCAAATTGCTCCGGAGGCCATGAAGCGACATCCAAGGACTGCCCCAAAATGGCAGAAGAGAGACAAATACTGCGAAAAATGGTGAGAGAGAACTCCACGCACAAGGAGGCTGCCAATTCCGTCCGCAAGAAAAGACGCCGGTTGCGGCAACGGCGTCGCCGCTCACAGAGCAAGTCCCGAGAGAAAGAGGCACTTCCTTTGAGTACTTGGATGCAAAACGTACCACAGAGAGAGCAAGGCCGGCAGACACAAGCTGCGCCTCCCCCAGTACCTCCGCGCCCGTCAAGGAATGAAGCGTCATCCAACGTGCGTCCAACCTCTTCGGCTGTAGCGTGGCCTTCGCTACCACAAAGGGCTTCAGGTGGAGATACTCCTTCGGTGCTCCCCAAGAGCCGGGAGGGTAATGAAAGGCTTGAAAATGAAAAGATGATAGACATGCTTAAACAACTAGTAAACACTATGCGTATATTGATCTCCGGATTGGCAACGCCAACTGCACTATCTGTCGTGAAGGCGTTAGATGCTATGGAGCCGCTATTAGCGGCTCTAAAATAAGGGTGGCAATCATGGCTCTCACGATAAAACACTGGACATTGGAACAGAAGATGCACCATTCTGTTATAATGCAATGGAATGCTCGAGGTCTATGCGGCCGCATGTCTGACTTTAGGCAACGGGTTTTCAAATACCGCTTCCCAGTGATCGTGATATGCGAGCCAAATCTCACGTCGGACTTTCGCCTTTCTGGATACGTTAAGCTCTGGTCACGTGAAGATGGACACAAGAGCAAAGTGTTAATGTGTATACGCAGCGACATGACGTTTGTTCGGCACACGATCACTCCACATGACAGCAATGAATATGTGTGCGTGACACTAAAACATAAACTGCATGTGTTTTCGATCATCGGCGCCTACATACCTCCTAGCCAAAGATTTGACCTCTCCTACCTATCTACTGTGTTACAAAGTTCCCCAGGCCCTCATGTTCTTATTGGAGACTTCAATGCTCATCATCCTTACTGGGGAAGTGCCGCAATGAACTGTCGGGGAAGGAACTTGATGGACTTCATAGAAACTGAGGGTCTGACTGTCATCAACGATGGGTCTCCCACTTACATCCGCGGCACTACCTACGGAAGTTGCTTAGACCTCACTATTGTATCTCAAAGCCTCCTGCCCTCAGTCAGCTGGTGCATGGACATAGAAACGCATGGGAGCGATCATATACCAACATATGTGCAGATGAAGTGGTTTGTGCAAGCAACTGCATCTACTGTACGCTGCACTGATTGGTCCACATTCTCTACATGTGTCGAAGAGTATTGCGGAGACATCACTTCACCATCTGATATAGAAGACATTATTGTATCATCAGTGCAGAAGACAACAAAGTTTATCAGTGCACCTACATCCAGAACGGCGATTGATATTGAATATGAACGGCTCCGCGCAATCCGTCGTAGAGCGGAAAGGAAGGTTAGGCGAACTCAATCGACATTAGACCTTGTCTCATGTCGACGTGCTCAACGAAAAATACGGCGTCACCTTCAAAAAATGGGAAAACAACGGTGGAGGACCTTCTGTTCGTCTCTGGATCCTCGAAAGCCACTTTCTAGGATCTGGCAGATAGTACG
The DNA here is from genome assembly GCF_013339745.2 of Dermacentor silvarum. Classification (NCBI taxonomy): domain Eukaryota; kingdom Metazoa; phylum Arthropoda; class Arachnida; order Ixodida; family Ixodidae; genus Dermacentor; species Dermacentor silvarum. Next base: position 212,628,693 of record NC_051155.1, on the reverse strand, counting down.
AAGCCTTCGTGCCCCTCCTCAGCAAAAACATCCTTTCCATGCTCTAGCACTTCACCAATCTCTGACGGAAGTGCAGGTTGCCGAAGACTTCTGTAAGAGAGTCACCCGTACCAATATTTTAACATGTCCAACATTGCATCGACCCGTGCCACCTCCTAAAGATGCTCGTCTTGACCTTCCTTTCACGATGCCGGAATTGGAAGCTGCACTTGCTGCTTCGAGACGATCTTCTACACCTGGACCTGACGGTATTTCATATACTGCTCTGTGCCACCTTGGTGTGGAAGGTCGGAAAGTCCTGCTGTCGTACTATAACGCCACGTGGTCATCCAGTACAGTCCCGAAGCAGTGGAAAACCAGCCGTTTGGTGGCCCTCCTAAAGCCAGGAAAATCGCCTTACGAAATGTCATCTTACCGGCCAGTAGCTTTAGCTAGCTGTGTCGGTAAGGTGATGGAACGAATGGTGCTCACTAGATTAGAATGGTTCATGGAAGGGAATGAGCTTTATCCTGAAATGATGACCGGATTTAGACGTGGACGTTCTGCAATAGATGGGGTCATTGATCTCGTGTCCACGATCGAACACGAAAAAAGGCGACACCGACTTGTAGGAGCAGTTTTCTTGGACATAAAAGGAGCCTATGACAATGTACTGCACGAAGCCATTCTTGATGCCCTCGGTAATTTGGGCATCGGCGGCCGTCTCTACATGTGGATTGAAAGTTACCTAGATGGTCGCACAGTCTTCATGTCCACAACTGATGGCGAAACGAGAAGACACGTTGTGGTCCGTGGAGTGCCTCAAGGAGGAGTCCTCAGCCCGACTCTTTTCAATATTGCCCTTATTGGCCTTGCGGAAATAATTCCTGACACAGTACGCATCAGTACCTACGCAGATGACATATGCATATGGGCGTCCGCAGTCACACGACCGCAAATTCGTGCAAGATTGCAGCGAGCTGTTTCTTTAACGTCTCAGTACCTGCAGTGCCAAGGACTGCAACTGGCTCCAGAAAAGTGCGCTGCGATAGCGTTCACACGGAAGCTTATGTGTTGGTATCCAATTATGATCAATGGCAATACCATCCCATATGTGGCCCACCACAGATACCTCGGCGTTGTCATTGACCGCGGTGTTTCATGGTCAAAGCATGTGGCAATGTTAAAGAAAAAATTAACTGGGCTTGCTCAAGTTTTTCGCTTTTTGGCCGGTATGAAGTGGGGCCCATCTGAGCATTCGCTACTCCGGCTGTACCAGGCTCTCTACGTCGGCTACATTCGGTATAGCCTGCCAGTTTTATCAGGTATGAGCCGGTCATGTTTGCGTACGCTGGAAAGTGCCCAGGCACAGATGCTGAAAACATGTCTCGGTGTTCCACGTTGCACCTCAACCTACGGAACAATTGAGGAGGCTCGCGTCACCCCTTTACCTGTCTATCTACGATGCGAACCTCTTCGAGTATTCCTGCGACTACTGTGCCGTCATGGATGCCACCCCTTATCGACACTTCCCGACATACGGCCGGACTCCACATTTTCAAGAGCCATTAAATGCCAAGAATCTGCCATACCATCATACTTTGCCCCTGCTGACCTTCCACGTATGCCCCCATGGGTAATGTCCAAAATACGGGTGCGTCTATCTATTCCCGGAATTTCTAAAAAATCGCGAATACCTACCGTCGGCCTCAGACATTTAACACTTGAATATATGTCGAAAGAATATGACTCCTCGGTGAATGTGTATACAGACGGATCGGTCTCGTCGTATGCGTCTGGTGCGGCTTTCGTCGTGCCTGCGCATCAAGTCATTCGACGGTTTCGTCTGTGTAACAAGACGACTACAACATCTACGGAACTGGTGGCAATCAGAGAGGCCGTTCGATATATTTTGCAACAGCCTCCTCAAGTATGGACAGTCTTCAGTGACGCAAAGTCGGCTCTGCAGCTACTTAGACTGGTGTTGAAAGAAAGCGCTTACAGAGTGTTGGCTCTTCAAACTGCCGAGCTATACACTTTAGCGCAAGAAAACGGCCACCACATCACATTTCAGTGGATTCCCAGTCACTGTGGTATACACGGCAACGAATTGGCTGATGCCGAAGCGAAGAAAGCACTGGAAGAACCAGAGTCAATGCTTGCGATTCCTTTTTCAAGAGCGGACGCCAACTGCCTTCTCTCCAGTGTCATCCGAAAATCGACTGAAAAGCACTGGGACAATCCGGATAATCGACACAGACGACTGCAGAGATTGGACCCTACCATGAAATTTAGGCTACCACCGAAAATTCAACGCAGCTGTGCCAGTCTTCTGCACAGACTAAGGCTGGGGGTAGCGTTTACGCGCGGATACGTACACCTCATGCGACGCACCGAGTCTCCAGACTGTGAATTGTGCAATGTCAAAGAGACTATAGGTCATGTGCTTTGTGACTGCCCTAGGTACGTGCAAGAGCGTCAAAGGTTGAATAATGACCTTACGCGTCTCAACAGCCCACCGTTGTCGGAGGACGTTATTTTAGGCCCTTGGCCAGACACTCAATCAAGTTTCAAGGCCATGCAGGCGCTACTGAACTTTTTAAAAAGTACGGGCCTGGACTGTAGGCTTTGAGCATGCCAAAGTGCTTGCCATATGTTTCACATCCTCCTTCTCTCATCATCGTCACCCATCATGCGCCTCTTTCTTTCCTCTTTCTTTCCCTCTTCCCCTTCCCCCAACGCAGAGTAGCTGGCTAGAGGAATTTACCTCAGGCCGACCTCTCTGCATTTCGCATCATTAAACTTATCTCTCTCTCCAATGGCTTTACTGCGTTTGACAAAATATAGCTGCACATAAATTCCTTATTACTCCATTCTTTGATAGCTCTTCGTTAGGGTACCGGTTTGGGCGAGTTGGTAGCATTTCATGACGGTAGCCTTAAGCGCAAACTTTCAACTGAACTTTATTGGCGAAAATGGTGATGCTTTATACATAGACGATGTATCCCGTACGCCCGCTTAGTAATTACATGAGAACAAGAAAATAACAAGGAATCTGGAAAATTGGAAAGGATGGAAAGTTTGCGCTTCATGCTTGCCAAGTCTACCGTTTTGGTTCTGTAGCTTGTGCGCAAAAGCCTAATGTCATGGAAAGCTGTTGTGTGTTGACAGCTGTACAGCTGACAGCTGTATGTTGACTGCTGTACAGACTAATTCTGGTGACCCAGCTGTGCATAATATTTTTTTTAATTTTCACTGAATGATATTTAGGGGCGTTAGGGTTGGCGACTTTAGGCGCAGCCGGCTACCCCTTTCAGTGTTAAACTAATGTACATTAAAAATTTAATAATAGGCGAGCCCTGAATCAAGTGAAAAGTTAAGAAGAATAAAAAGGTCATACTTGGAATCATGGTGACATAAAAGAGCTCAAAACAGAGAGCATGTATAACAAACCGTAACATAATGCTATCTCATTTAAATGCAGCAAAGACAATTCACTAAATAGTCACACAAAGTAGAGTAGCATATACAGCCCGCTCATATAAATATATTTTTAAAAAGCTCAAACCAGTGGTCACATAAAACACAACATAAGTAGACTTTGTTGAATGGGACACTCGGCCTGATTGCGAAACTGCATGCTGGGTTGCTTTTTCTTGCTTTCTCCTAACTCCACGTCATTGCATACCTGCCGTGCGGTACAGCTCTAATCAATGCATTATTGTAAAATCCACATTCTCTGGTTGGTTTCGCAAGCAAGACGTTAATGCAAAGCTTCTGTCTGCGCCAGGGTGCCTTTCAGATAAGCGAAATAATGCAGGTTTTTTACCAAGCAGTGCCCCTAAAACAAATATCTGCAAGATGATTGCCAAGCGAAATTTCTTACCTTCGTGAGCGCTTTGTAACTGTTCTAAAAGTTATTGTTCACATTGTGTTTGTCACACGAGATCCTGTATTTGCGCCACTTCCTTCATGCATCAGGGCACGCTCACAAAGCCAAGCCAAACATCAATCCTCGCTCGCTGGCGCAGTTCTGCCTATGGATGCCGCAAGAATAACTCGGCTGGCAGTAACAAGAAAAACACGGGTTGCTGATCCGGTCTACTGCGCAACGACGCGCTGTTACACAAATACGGCGCAGTGGAGCGACTTTGTTTTACTTTTCTCGTACGTGAGCTGCGACACACGCGGCAGTTCTTTGCTTCGAACTTGATGATTATCCATCCACAAAAACGGTTTACGCCTTGACCAGTTCATCTCGTAATACATTTTGCAGGGCGAGATGATAGCTCTTTCGTGTAAACGAATTTAAGACGTTTTATAAAATTTTATAGTATGCGGGTGTTGTTGTCATAATAGGGGTTAGCCTATTAGGGCAGTGCCAGCGTTGTTTCGTCTGTATAAGCCTAATGCGATGTTTGCGCAACAGCTCGTAAATTAACAAATCTAAACGCAGTGTGTATCTTTTGCTTAATTTTCGTAGACAGTTCATTATTACGCTTTCCCGCACATCCAGTCAACAAGGAGAGTCGAAGATAAATAATGTTGGCACCTTTGAAGGCCAGCAACGCCATCACGTGTGCGAGTGACACTGAGTGCCAGTGTCGAACATCGAACTTTGCCGGCGGCAGAAAATGAGGAATAACGACCCCGAAACGCAACTCGCGGCAGACGGGGTTGTATGATGGCATTAACGCCACGTTAAGGTTGTGGATGAATTATGTACCATTCGTCATCAATGTGTTCTCACTCGCACTGCCAGTGACACCAACGAGTCTCCTAATTAAGGCCAGTTCATGCATATCTCAGAGAAACACGAAATAACTCCATGCGTTAGAGCACGCAAAAATCAAAAACGTTTTGAGAACGCCTAAGGAAACATAATTATGTGCAGTCTCTCAGAAAAAGAATATGTCGATAACTAATGTTTAAATAATTTCAACATGTGACGCTTTTGCTGGCAATAAACGTCGTCAACGCTGCTTCCTATCTGTTCGTATGCAACCTGCCCCTCTAAAGCTGGCTTTTTCAAGGCAAGACTTATTTAGAGGGGAAACACGTTTCTGCAACTCAGTGGGTTTTACATATTTCAGCACGCACTGGCATTAGAATTGCATGTGTGTTAATTAACGATAAGGCCCTAGAGCAACAGGGAAGCTTTGAACCACCGTGGTGTATTAGTTGTGACTTTATGTGATTTTGTAACACCTAATTAATCCCGTCAAACACAGAGCGTTCTTGTATTCTGTTCCCCCTCGCCCTCTCGTAACACCGCCATGGAGTCTCAGACTCATTTCGGTGATCTCACCCTTAGCAATAGAACGGCATAGTCACTAAGCCGCGTATGCCAGCAGACACAAGATATAACCATCATCATACCGTGCCATCCAATCCCCTTAATGGATCACCTAATCTTCACCGGTGACGCATTTGCGAAAACTCTTCCAGGTATAAGGCGGCCTTACGCCGTTAAGTTAATGATTACCCACGAGAGTAGCGCTAATTAAGTGAAAGAGAAAGCACTACATAAATGCAGCGCAGGGACAACATCGTTAATGCACTAAACTCCTTTAGGTCTCATTTATTTGCATCAACTACAGGTAACTGACGGGCAGCGTGCAATAGTGACGACGCAAGAGAGTCGCAAGCAATTTTTAGCACCATATTCGAGACTTGTAAGCTAGAGCACTAGAATACGTTTTCAGCGTTTAGTTCACGATGCGGCATAAGGCAGTCTGATCCGAGCTTTAATGTTATGAGTGTTAGAAACCTTAGATTCCACACTTAGCGAGTAATGTTTCTCCAATTATGAGTTATTTTGCTGCGTTTACGAGCTTACGGGCTTCGATGTGTACAAAAGGTAGATTGTAATTGTAGAATGTACATATTGAAAAACATGGTGAGCACTTCACTTTTCGGGGTAACAGAATGGAGGGAGTACTAGAAGGGATATGTTGTCACTTTGAAGAGAGCTTCATTTCAAAGCAGACCTACATGAAGTAGCTACTGTGATAGCAGCCCCTTCAAACATTAAAGAAATCAATGTAACTTAATGTTGAGCACAGGTAATCACAGGAATGCCCGAAAGGAAGACAGTGATCAGTGAGAGCATGCACGAAGGAGAGGTGCTTCATAAAGACCAGAAAAGCAAAGGAAACAGAGCTGTTATCCTAGCGGATTCCGCGAGAATGAAGCTTCGCTGCTGAAGCAGGATAGGAAGAAGAGAAATTACAATGTATACACTAGCGCCGCTAATCTCGTTTAAACACTTGCGCGGAAAAAAATAAGAGACGTGACAGAGCGGCCTGCGTTGCCTCAATTAGGATTGTGTGCGCTGCCCTGACATCTTGATGAATGACAAGGCACGCTCCTTTTAGAGCTGAGAGTTTCGTCAATTTACCTTGTTATGTTATACATTTTTTTTCTCAAGTGCACTAGCTATGAATGAAAAAAAAAAAAGAAAACGTACGCCCCTCAAAATGTTTGTACGGTGATTGTGTAACCTTACTTTGAATACTCTGATACATTGCCTTAGTTTTCAACGACTAAATTCGCAGTAATATTCCTCTTAGCACTTAGATCAGGTGTCATTTTTGTTTAGTTAAAGATAATTTATACGGATTGCCTGGGGCATAAAGTGCAGTTCAGCTTCTTGGCTAGATTACCTTAAAATGCGGACGCCAAAAAATTGAACTGCATATCTAACACAATTGAGGTAAAATATTTTACTGGTCAATACAAGAGCACATATTGCAAGTTAAGAAATTGAGCCGTCGTATTGGATAGGCATATCAACTTCGAATTTTGAGACACACCACTTTCAAAATATACATTCCTAAATTGTGCAACAAGATGCATTTTGTCTAAATGTATATGCAATGTGGGAATGCATTGAATCTGCACTACCCTCTTTAAGAAAAAAAGCTGCTTCGTTGAAGAAGTCAGATAGACAGCAGTGCTTGTAGCCACTAGTTCGACGGCACTTTTCCTAAAATTGGTGCTACTTTCAAAATTTGTTCCAAATAGACGTTAGAGCACTGCACGGGCTCGGTCTTACCCAAAAGCCCGGGCCCGGCCCGGCCCACGGGCCGGGCCGGGCCGGGTAAAGCAGTTTTTTCACGGGCTCGGGCCGGGCTCGGGCACGGTGTGTGCTTTTTGACCCGGGCCCGGGCCGGGCTTGGGTTTTTTGACGCGGGCCCGGGCCGGGCTCGGGCTTTCTGCGAGTTATTCTCGGGCTTCTCAACTCTGAAAAACATGTATTTTTCGGTCTCGGGCCGGGTTCGGGCCGGTTTCGAGCCGGGCTCGGGCCGGGCTCGGGCTTAAGGTAAAGGGGTGGCGGGCCGGGCCGGGCGGGTAACGTAGATTATTTCCGGGCCCGGGCCGGGCCCGGGTCTCACCATAAAAGTTTTGATCGGGCTCGGGCGGGCCGCCCAATATAAAAACGGGCCCGGGCCGGGCCCGGGCCGCAAAAATCGGCCCGTGCAGTGCTCTAATAGACGTGCCTTGAGAACTTACCTGTTTCAGTTCATCAGTGGCCACGCATGCTTTGAAACGACTATTTAAAAGCTACTAACCGGCCCAGATTCTTTACAAATTATTTACAGCTATGTTTCATGGAAATTAAAAACGTCGGTGAGTGTGGAAGGTTGTTGGATGGTGCGTGCGTGCGTGCGTGTGCGTTATGTCAGATACCGACAACGTAATTTTTTTAATTGTGAACGCATACAAAGTCTGCGGCAATAAAAGTGCGTTACATTTAGCGCTAGTTGCTATGCTTACTTTAAATCATTCCCTTGGAACTGTGTCGAAGCATTATATAAGCTGGCAAGCCATATAGGTCTAGAACCACAGATCGCAAAATTTTTGCAGGTTTTAAAATACTCTCAGTGCAGCGGCCTACGTGATATCTCAATGTCTCATGTCTCATGACGCCACGTGGTCATACTTGACTGCGTGGGGCCATACTGACGCCATTGAAGCAGCCTTGCGGAAACTCAATTCCTATCAGCTTCAGCCTGCTGTTCTCTTTCAACACAACAAGGCTGCGCTGCAACTATTTCACTTCGTGTTTCTTCTTCACAAGTCCATCTAGCATACATTATATGTGGTTAAATAATTACAGAACGTTCGATTTACCATCGTTTTCCAGTAGTTATGTACCTTCACATATCACTGTAGCAGGCGGCAAGCCACTGACAGACTTGCGCGTACGGCGTGGTAGTTCAGGCCAGCGAAGAAGACTCCCCAGGACACAAAAGGAGACATGAAGCACGCAGTCTTGAGCCGCTTCTGTTCATTGTGGTCTTCAACGCACCAACCTCGTGTGATTAAGTGATTTATCAGAACAGAAGTCGCTCTCCTTGATCGCACCCGCACAGGGCCAGCTCAAGCTACAGCGTGGCGGTGCCAGACAGGGCTCAACATCGTCGTGTGTGGGCACTGTACAGCTCTTGGTCACATTGGCCATCATTTGTTTTTGTGCCTTCAATTTGAGGCCGAACGCAAAGTATTAGTAGATGGAGTGAAGCGCAAGATGGCCCCACACTCAAACACAAGTGATATTTTGTACCCACGAGGATGTTGGGCATTTACACCTGGTATTCAGAAATGCATCTTATCTTGAAGCTCATGCTTGATCTAAATGACTCTTGTCAAGAAAGCGCCGAACGAAACGCAGATGAGCGTCCTGGGCACGTTCATGTCAGTCGTCACGAAGTCAAGCATGCGCTTCAAGTTAAGGTGCATTTCTGAATACGGGGGTTAGGAGAGAGGTGCTTCGGCTCCACCTATAAAAACTTCATGCGAGATACAGAGCTAGGGTGTGAAGGGTGATCCGTGTGTGTCGATGGGGAATAGACGGCGCGCTGCCTGTTGCGCTCCGTGTCAAGTTTCTTGTGTTACTAGGTGCTGATATGTTACCAGATTTACCATATGGTAAATCTGGTAAGTAATCTAGTAATATGATAAATCCGAAGCTCGCCACATTCAGGGAATGTTATCGCACTTCATAAGTGGCGCTCGGGCGGAGCAATTGCCGGCAATTTTTTTTTCAAGGCTACGTAGGCCCGCTTGCAGCCAGCAACACTCCCCATCTTCTTCCTCCAATGCGCGTTTCCGGCGAGTGGGCACATAGTGGGCTAGAAACGAACCGTCGCTCGGCTTGCGACAGAGACCTATGCTAAATTTTAAACCAAGCTCACCCGTCATTACATGAAGAACCTTCGATATATACAAGTATGGCTTTCGGGGCTAGTTGGTTATATACATCAGAGGTGGTCATAGCGCTAGAAGACACGGACAAGAACGAGAGGACAGGACGAGCGCTAACTTTCAACTGAGTGTTTATTTCGAAAAGGAACCACATTTGCAGGCCCGCACACAGAAAAGGCGCAATCATCGCACATCCTTTTCACAGCCAGCACAGCCTTTTCTGTGTGCGGGCCTACAAATACGGTTCCTTTTCGAAATAAACACTCAGTTGAAAGTTAGCGCTCGTCCTGTTCTCTCGTTCTTGTCCGTGTCTTCTAGCGCTATGACCACCTCTGATCTTCGATATATGTTCAGGAAATCTGTGCGCATCATAACGTGTGCCATAATAACAAGGATAATTAAGAAAGAAGATTATTAAGAAAGGAGAAAGAGAAAGGAGGTGTTATATTGGAAACATTCTTTAACGACGCAACTCAGACGACAAAAGTACCGCCTGTGTTGTGCAAGGTACATCGATACGTTCATAAAGCCTGTGCTGGAGGAAAATCATGACGAGACACTCGTTTCCTCGTTTGTGCAGAATGAAATATTGGAAACCTCTAACTGTTTAAGAAATGCTACCCAGTGGTTAGCGTTACGCTGTTGAGCTCCATCGTGGGTTCGATCCAGGCTGCATATCAATGGGGGCGAAATGCAAAAAGCGCTTGTTTACTTAGATTTAGGGGCACCTTAAAGATCCCCAGGTGGTCAAAATCAATCCGTAGTCACTCACTACGACGTTCATCATATTCGGATAGTGGTTAGGGCACCATAGAATTGAATCTAATTTCTTTTTCAAAAAGAGATTTTAGGTTAGGTGGTCTGTGATATTAAAAATAAAGCCCGTTATCTGATAGCGGCGCTGGTGATTGAGGTGTCGAACAGCCTTGTATAGTAAATCATATCTCAGCCGCTGGCGCCAGGCGCCGCTTGTTTTATCACGCTGATAAGAACGAGGCGGGCGAAAGATGGATGCACGTAAAAAGACCTGTGCAATTTTTAAGAAAATGATACGATGCTCATAAAAAATACGTTATATCCATTGCTCACCGTTAGGCATGCTTATGCAGGAAGTTCCAAAATGTAATTTCCCATCATCTTGTTTGCTGCGCGGAAGAACGTACTTCCACGACGTCGAGGCAAAGCCGACTAAGTTCGAGAAATAGTGCGCACAGACCAGCCTTCCCTTTCTTGTCGGGCAATCTTTCCTTTACATTTATTTTGTAATTTCCCTGTTTTGTTTTGTGTATGCAGATTGAGTGGTCGGCGCTCCACGGGAGTCCCTTTGATCAACTCAAAACGAATGTTTTCAAGATTCCGTGAACAAACTCGAGTACAAGGGGGAAAAAATACTGAAGAAATGGCACAAGAAAAAAAAAAGAAGTAAAAGACACGTTACAACTGCCTCTCGCTTGCCTCACCGGCAAGTGCGCTTTGCCTGCTATGCTCAAAAAGTTCTGGGAAAATTCCCCTGCAGCTCTCTCTAACAACGCGCATATCCAAGCACGCCGCTCCTTTCCCTCTTTCTGCTTGTTATTCAATGGCATTTGTCTTTATTTTACATGCTTGCTACGCGTAAAATAATTTTTTGAATGTGCGTCCGGCAGCGAAAATCATTTTTTTTTTCTACCCTGGCCGCGCCAGAAGCACCTTCGAAAAGATCCCTGAACAATCGAGGGAACATTACGGTTTCGCTCGCTTCCCCCTCCGGGTGCAGCCACCGCTTGCTCTCGTTATTTTCTCTGCTTACAGGATAAGGGGGGGATCTAAGAAGGAAACACGCACATATTGTAGGAGTTAATGTAGCTGAAAGGAAACAAGATGGCGCAAAAGTGCGCGACTCGAAACAAGCAAAGCAAAAAATTCTTTTTGTACGACTCTGTTTTGAGGAGAGCACTTCCGAGGGCTTTCCAGGGTGCGACTAGCAAGCAAGCACTACTACGGCTGCGTCGAGCCACTTTTGTTCAGGTGCAGGGAAGCAATTCCAAAACCTGGCAGGAACCGCATTCTCCTATCTTAGGGCTTTTCTTTTCTTATTCCTCCCTCCCGCCATCTGCTGTTCGCGACAACCTGTTAACTTCGTATTGAATGGAAAGGCCGGCTGCATCTGCACCACATGGCCGTCCTCTCTCGATTGATCAAATCATTTCAGCAGATTTCGGCCAAATAATGATTTCCGTCTCAACTCTGGGCTTCGCTGTGCATTTCACGTGTGCATGCGGGCGTGCGCGTGTCTCTACGTGCATGTGCACGGGTTCTGTAGTTAACATCCGCTTGAAGTTAAACCTACTAACCAATGAAAAAGTCTTATTCGCACGCCTCAGACAGAGAGTTTCCAAGATGAGGAAGAAAAAAGGACATTCTTAAGAATGCGCAACCATTTATGACACACACATTACACACAGTGTCAGCAGTTACTGTGCGCCTCACAACACCACTGCTTAAACAGCATGCTCCTCAAGTGCGCAAGTGCGCAGAATATGCGAGAGTGTCGCGCATATGTTGCTGCAGCTTTCTCGCCTGTTTTGTGTGGTTTAAACTTGCAGACGCTAGAGGTGGTGCTTTTCAAAGACCATACTTTATGCCTACAGGTATGCCTTCAACCCAAATGTGAATTTATTGCACCGAAAAGTAACGAACATTATAGGCTGGTAAGAACAGTAAGTTACACGTATGTTGCAGCTTGGCTTACGACGTGATTAGTGCCGACTACCGGTACGACTGTTCCACGACATGAATTCCATCTGCCCGTATTACTTCGTGACAAATACACTTCTGGAACAAATGTAAATCATTCGCTTTTGCTAAAGTTTGTCACTGCGATTTCCGCACTGCAACTTGGAACGTTAAGCTTCCTTTTCCACATATTTTCAAGATAAAAGGAAGAGAGAGAAAGCATGCCCTTATTGAGCCTTCAAATGCGATTTCGTGCCCTCCACTTGTTTCTAGCGAAGAGGCAGTGGAGGTGAGATATGTATATTGGAAATAAACAGACTCAGCAGCGAACGCAATTTCGTTCCGATCACGTTGTGTGAAGCTTGAGTCTAGCGTTTTAATTTTCTGAATCTATATCTTTATTGATAAAAAATTTAATTATGGGGCTTTACGAGCCAAAACCACGATCCAATTATGAGGCATGCCGTAGGGGGAGACTTCGAAATAATTTAGACCACCTGGGGTTCTTTAACATGCACCTAAATCTAAGTTTTTATTGGCGCAAGATAATGTTTTATTCAAGATACACAATATATGATACCACTTCCAACGGATTTGTTTGTATACGCTGTGCCAGCTTTTATTATTGAACGTTAAAAGCACGCGCATGGTTTTCTTGTTCAACTCATGCGGAAAATTATCCAACGACGAGTCGAGCACGATACGCGCGCACTCAAATGCTGTCTGCGCAAAGAATAATTAGGCGACAGCTGTGTTCGCAGCTCATGGAAACCGGTTTGCAGCGTTTGTATGCAAATGAGCGCACGGCTCTGCTTTGCATACAGACACTGTAAAAGATACGCCTGGTTAATGAACATGAAATCTTGAAGTATATTCCATCTAGCGCGATACACGGCTACAAAGGTAAACGTTGTAAGACGAATACTACTTAATAATGAGGCGACCATTTTAAAGGTTGCATTGAAGACGTGAATTAATCACCGCAATGCCAAAGCTAGCCAAATAATATTCTGCAGATAAACATGACATCAGAGGGCGCAATATTTAAATACAAAATCGGAGATGTTTTGCATTTCAGACACGTTTCATATGTTCTAGAAGAGCGCAATGGCAAATGAAGCCGTGATATTAGCACTAGTTTATTTCGTGGTTTATTAGTAATTCCAGGGTCTGACTCCTGCAGTTATTATTTATTTCGGGCAAGCAAAGTCGGTGGATTTGTGATGTCTCAAGAGCACGGCAGGAAAAAGTAGCATGCATATTCATTGGGCGTATTTTATGGTTGACAAGTTTCTAGTGGATTCTGATCCACTTTCGTTATATTCTTCACAGATTTATACCCGACAAGAATATTGACAAGAATATTATTTACACATATAATGCAATTAGTTGCAAAGTCTATAAACAGCTAGAGTTCATTTTTTATGCTAAACTGTTTTAGCGACGCGCTTATGGTTCGTACGGGGTGAACAAACTAGGGTTCTTCATACAAATTGAAATCCCACTTCAAATCGATCAAAAATGTTCTAAGTAACCATTCTCTAATAGCGAACCAAATAGTCGATGTATTTCTGCTTCTAAAGCTAAATCAAAACAGCACCACTTCTAGCATGGCGCAACGTAGTGGTGCTAAATTTTTTATTTACTTCATTCAATATGCGGATATACATCTGGACGTAATGCTGTCTGTTGCCTTAAAGCGGCAACTGGAAGCCGCAGTGGTAATAGCCTTTTTTGTGTGACAGCCACGGTTGTAATAATCACAGCCCATTCGCCTAATGAGCCATTATTGAATAACGACGGGGCTACATCATATTCTCCCTAACGAATACTTAGAATTGACACAAATATTTAAATTAGTGGTCATTATATTGGAGGTTCCCTCGCCCCTAAAGCAAATTCTTTGAGAGGTGATGCACACGCTTGCATTGATTGATTGATTGATTGATTGATTGATTGATTGATTGATTTTAACATCGCAGAGTAACACGCGGGCTATGAGAGGCTATTATGGCGAGACTCCAGATTAATTTTGACCATTTTGCGTTCATTAACGTGCATTAAAAGCACAGTGCACCAGCATTTCTCTATTCGGCCTTATCGGAATGCCGATACTGCGGCCAGGAATTTCACTCCTGGCCTCGAGCTCAGCTGACGACCATGGCTATGCAGTGAACGCTTTGCACTTATGTTCCTTCATGTGCAGTGACACTACCCTACGGGAATACCCCTCTTTTATTTCAGAACATTAATTGCACTTTTCTGAAACAAACAAAAAATCGCAGCCTAGCTCAGTAGACGATTCGTTCTTTACCTTTTCTTAAGCTTTCACCTAAAGTATCGCGAACAAGTGAGAGGACTTTCAAAACCGTAATTCAAGCACAGTAAACGCAGCCAGGAGGCATTTTTTACGACTCGTTTCGCCACAAAATTATGGAAGTTAACCTGTGTTGGATCAGTCGTGCCCAAGCCTGAACAATATCGAACGCTCGCAAAAAGTAGAAGCGCCTCGCTTGCGATCGTCAGCCGTTAAGGCTCTTTAAAGCACTTTCGAACAGATGAGCGTTGCCACCCACGAAAGTGGTGAGCGTAGAAAACTCTCGCGGTCTCGAATAATTGTGGGGTGTTAAGTTCAACGTTTGCAGTGTGTCAGACGTGTGCTTTGTGAAATTACCTGGGGACGTATTCTGCGACGATCACTTTCGGCGATACTATCACCTCGGCGACAGTATCGCCATCAGGTGCACCCTGATTGGCTGGTTGAGCAAAATCTGAGGAGCTGATTGGCTGGTTGAGCCCTACATCACACGAAGGCGATTGTATCGCCGAGGCGATCGTCGCTCCAACGGGAGATGCTTTTGGAAAGCAGCATTGAATACACCGTTGTATAGGATTTCGTCTTATCCATAACTCGTGCTGTCATTACGGGAATAGTCACTCAAATAACGAGTATGGTCAAGTCTAAAAACAACGTTAGCGTCCCTTGGAAATCCACTTCCGAAAAAACACAGTTGTTTGTTTGTTAGCTAACTGAAGCAGCAACCTAGAATGGCAGCCGTTCCACGTGCATTAGCGATGCCCGTTCGGGGCAACAGAAAACTGATTATTTTCTAATAAAGTCTATCTATCTATCTATCTATCTATCTATCTATCTATCTATCTATCTATCTATCTATCTATCTATCTATCTATCTATCTATCTATCTATCTATCTATCTATCTATCTATCTATCTATCTATCTATCTAAGCAGGTACTATAGAGGCAGTCGCATGTGTTTTCCTTTATATCCCGTCGAAAAGCGCCATTTATTTTTGTTATCTTAGCCTGCTAGCGACCCAAGTAGAATCCTCAAGTTTCGATAGTCACTCAATCACTACGCAGTCACTCTGGAAACAAATCTGCATCATCCTTGATGTGCGTCTGTCTGCCTGTTTGCTTGCTGGCTTGCTGTCCTATACGTATACGTAGTACCCACAAACGCACGCGCGCGCGCGCGCGTGTGTTGTGTGTGGGTGTGTGTGTGTGTGTGTGTGTGTGTGTGTGTGTGTGGTGTGTGTGTGTGTGTGTGTGTGGTGTGTGTGTGTGTGTGTGGTGTGTGTGTGTGTGGTGTGGTGTGTGTGGTGTGTGTGTGTGTGTGTGTGTGTGTGTGTGTGTTGTGTGTGTGTGTGTGTGTGTGTGTGTGGGTGTGTGTGTGTGTGTGTGTGT
This sequence comes from Dermacentor silvarum, assembly GCF_013339745.2. Classification (NCBI taxonomy): domain Eukaryota; kingdom Metazoa; phylum Arthropoda; class Arachnida; order Ixodida; family Ixodidae; genus Dermacentor; species Dermacentor silvarum. The sequence continues at coordinate 212,613,082 of NC_051155.1, read as the reverse complement.
GTGTGTGTGTGTGTGTGTGTGTGTGTGTGTGTGTGTGTGGTGTGCGTGTGTGTGTGCCGCGTGTGTTGTGTGGTGTGTGTGTGTGCGTGTGTGTGTGTGTGTGTCGTGTGTGTGTGTTGTGTGTGTGCGCGCGTGTGTGGGGGGAAAAGATAGTAAGGTTTGCTTTATTAAAGCAATTGTGCTCTTGATAACGTATGTTTGGTGCAATGCATCTGTTTAGGTAGGCTAACATTTGTTTTTTTTCCTTAATTTATTTCTTTGTAAATACTGTTTACTTGAGGGTCATTACAGGGCGGGTACATAAACACAAATACATAATAAATACATGATTAAAAAGCAGTGCTTTACCCAAACATAAATATTAAAAGTCATAAGCAGATCTGAATGTGCAAATAGAAATATAGCGCATAATATCTACTGCAAAAATTACATGTTACACCAATAATTTATGACTGAATAGTTGCGTAGAAAAGAAGGCATGCAGCCTGGACAGCTCTAAGGGTAATAAAGATGGTGTTGATGTCCTGCGTGCCAGCTGTTTGGTAAGACAACGAAAGCAACTACCACCCCGCGAGAAGCCATGGTCAGGAAAGTCCGCGAGGGTTTTCACTGAAAGCTTCGCTTTAATAACGACAGGTGGAACTACTGATTATCCACGTTTTAGATTTCCATTTACCAACCATTTACTGAGCACTGGCCGGAGCCAGCCCATGTGTGTAGCACGTCAGAGGTGTTCCACAAAATAGATCTGGACGCCAATGGTCTACGGGTTCATATCACCCGCTGATTACTAAGCCAAACGATGACACCGACAGTACCATGGCCTTGTTTTGCCTCCGGGAAGCACAAATGGCATGGTATCAAATCGATGAGGCCCACTTGAATAAGCCTGCAGGCATGCTCGATTCATAACCCCCAATATCCTCTGCGAAGGGAAACCGTAGCTGCGTGTGCCATGCCGTTGCAGCGTCCCAGGAAAGCTGCGGCTTTTCCAAGAGTGTCACGGGCGCGTCTGAGTTAGTGTAAACAAGCTGCACACTGGCCTAATGAAAATTTGTTGTGCCATGGACTAGAGATGGCGTGAGCTGACGGGGGCTAATTTCACAAAGTTGTCTGGACAAAGTAGCTGTTCATAAGTTCTGGACTTCTCGACAGCTACATTTACAAAACTTTGGCTCGCGGTTGCACGAAAGGCCTGACAACATTTATATGTGGTAAACACCGATGTAGTAAGCACGTCACCCCCCCCCCCCCCCCCCCTCCCTCAAAAAAAGCAAGAATTATTTTGCGATTTTGGTTCGGCTTAAGCCGCCACACCAGCGTTCCGAGGTTGAAAGAGCCATAGACTCCGTCAGTCATCATCATACTCATAAACTCTGGGACATGTGGCCTTAAACATTTTCATCAGCTATTGTTTGGAGAAAATTCATAGCATAATTTGACTAAACAAAAATTATGCTAGGTCGCTCTGATGGCGCTTCGATGGCCACACAAAATTCAACGTGGTAATAGCCCGAGGTATCTGATCTCCTTGTCAGTGATATCGAGAGAGGGGCTGCCGCAACCATCCTTTAAACGTAGAATTCCTCCCGCTTCGATTATCTCACGTGTAACACAGTCTCTGTGTTTTGCGAACCGGGGAGAGAGAGAAAAAAACGTTCGTTCTTGAAACAGTGTACCGATACTACATTTATTTTATCTTGGCCTGCATCCACATGCATGCGCAGCAGGGGGCAGAAAACCATCCCTGTTTATAGCGCGGTCTACATTGTACCTGTGTTCCTTAAGCCTTTGATTTATGCATCGGCCTGTCTTTCCGATATAATATTTGCCACAAGACAGGGAAATTCGCTATACGACGTTGTCTGCGCAATATATAGGCTTCTTTTGGTGTGCGATAAGGCACCCTCGTTTTGGCCTGGATGCTGGGACGGTCATTTTACATAGGTTACCTAACTTTTTTCCGGTGCATGGAACACAACTTTGGCGCAAGCTGGCGATTCGGCGCCGAGACGACAGGTGTGTATATCGGATTAGCGCTTTTAAAGGTGAAACGCTGATTGTCGTACGAGTATGAGGAATGAATTAATGTGATCTCACAGTTACGAACAGATTCAAGTATTGTTATTAGATATATTGGGTGCTGGCTCCAGATGGCTGACCCCCATTCGCTCGGGGTGTCATAAATGACAATTTGGATGTTTCACGGGCTATTAACGAGGGAGGCCGCGGCCAATGGCAAGCAGCACTTACGAACGAGAAGTTTTGTGAGCTCGGCCCGTAGTTCCCGATACTGAGGGCTGCGTAACGTTCAAAGATCTGGCCAAACGCAAAATTTCAAAGAATTGCTTTAAACCTCGCATTAAACAACCAGCATCGGGGTGACAGTGCTCCTAGTGTTCACACAATGTTATGCTGAGATCGTAATTTTTGCATAGAAATCATTTATCTGTAAGCGATATCCGAATATGCTAAACGTCGCTACTACGAAGAATAGCTCCTTTCCGGGGGCCAGCCATAGGCAAGTTACCGACTTTCTTCCTGGAACTGACATTGCAGCCCAAGCTGGCTAGCCAGTATCCGTCTCCTTCCCTTGTACAACACCTCTACCCATATCTCCACAGCACACTTTCCCGCGTGCGGCGATTTAAATAAAGGTAGACAAGACGCCGAATTGAAGGGAGCGGTTATTAGCACTAGTCCTTTGTGAATAACGATAAGTTAGCTTGAATTACTGCACGTTTTACGCTTATTAGATATCTGATAAAGCGTGGTAAAATGCTTCTAAATTCAATTGAAACTTGCAATTAGAGCCGCTGAAGAGGAAGCCGGAAGCTTATGACGTAAGTGTTATAACAAAATAACAACATCAGTGACTTCATCCACGCGCATGGACCAAGAATGAAACGCTGTACACAACGCACATGTTGCATAGCACGCGTGCACGCTGCATTATCGCATCAGTGTGAATCACTGACCCCGCATGGTCTCATTAGCGAATTTCCTTTCAGAACAAGTATGGCGTGATTCCTTTTTTTTTCCTTGTTTTGCTCTCATTTCCGCCTTCTTTTACCCAGCAGTTCGCTCCAAAACCTTTTTCTTGCAACCATCATTTTGCACATTCTATATATAGTCAAGTATTGCCGCTGAATATGAGCCGCTTTCTTGTCCCATTAGTGCTGCCGAAGCGGATAAGATTTTGAAACCAGCCGGTAGAAAATTGAGAACGTTCTTCATTATGCATTGTATGGCCTTATTAACTGCAATTTGTCTAGCTCATAATCCGCTATTATGGGTCGTTTGTTCATCTAGCTTGCGTGTAGAGACGAGGCTGACGGGGGCAGCGCTTAACAGCAAGATAGTGGAAATTTGTTATTGTTGGTTCATGATCTTTGGGTTGTATAGCGCAGACGGAATGAACAGAAAATGGACAAAACGACACACAAGGCGCAAACTACCAACAAAGGTTTTATTTATTTTTTTGTCACAGAGCCCAATTTTATACGCTCGCACCACGCATGCGCAAATGATTACCTCCTAAAAAAAACGTTCTTTATCAGAAAGGTTAACAGATGGGGTGCTTATGCACAGAGCACCTAATCTCAAAATATTTTCAGCCTCAATGATTGCTTTTGTGAGTTTGTCAAGCATGAAGCATGCAAAGGTGCATGCGCTGAACAATGGTTCCCATCTACAGGATTTACAATGAATAGCGGAACACCTATCACGTGCATTTTTTTTACATTGATATTGTGTTCTCTAAGTCTATCATTAAGGCATGTGCCCATCTGCCCGATATACTTCGTACCACAAGAGAGGGGGATCCTATAAACGGCATTGCTAGTGCAGGGAACGAAGGTGATTTTGTGTTTGTTTTCACACTCCTTTGGTCTCCTACCACCATCGTTACGATGGCCGTGCCAAAGAAGTTTCCGAAGGGCTGAAAAAAATACTTTTATTTTTGGTGGTTCGACATTTTTTTCAGATTATGGGATATGTTGTGGTGATATGGTTTATCTTGTGGTTTGGTTTATCCGCTGGAGCCTGTTCTGCGGTTGGCGGACGCCAACGTTTATTGAGCGAGGCTTGAGCAGCTGAAATTTGCACATGCAAAGGATAGACGGCCTCTGGCATCCGGTCTGACTAGTTATCTAAGCTAGCTGCTAATTCATGTTCACATGATTTAGTGAGAAAGTTACGGAAGCGGAGGTTAACAATGGTCCTTTTTTTAATAATTTAGAGTGTGCCGAGTTGTAAGGCAGGACAGGCTCATTGCAACGTGATTGATAGCGCCAGCAAAGACGATTAGGGTGAAAAATGAATACAATGTCAATGAATTTAATAACATTTCTTTCTGGCAGCTCATGCGTCATGGTTAAGAGGTTAAAGCTTTTACTGCAGTGAGACAAAATATTAAGGGCGTGACTGGTTCGCTACCAAGGCATTGTCAAAAAGAACGAGGTAGTCATCGATAAATCTAAAACCTTTTTATAAGTTAAGGCTGACCAGGCGTTCAGCCACAGCTCTGTCAATTTTAGCTTAAAAAATGTCCCTTAGAATGGGGGCAATGCAGGAGCCAATGCAAATGCCATCTCTTTGAATGAATTGTTGGCCTATTCACCCTCATTCATTGATCCTTATTCATCCTTATTCATTGAGTTCATTGATGCTATTCCGCAGTGAGTCACGTGGAAACGAAAGCTAGACTTCCTTAATATCTACTGTGAAGGTACTGTTAACGAAGTGCCACAAGTGGGCGAGAAATTCACTAGAATTTTTATTTCAGGTTAACGTACGTTTGATGGGAGAATGAGGTCTTATTGAAAAAACCCATATGCCCCATAACTACCGTATATGATACATGCAGGATTTCGTATAAAAACAAATTTTTGTCATATGCCATATGACGTCATAGGATATAAGAGTAATGGGAAATGGGGGATTCTTTCAGTAGGGAATTCTCTGCGTAACAGTAATATGCTCTTTCGAAAAGTAATCCCTACATGAAATGTCCGCACAAGCATGCAAAACTTTCCCCTATTTTCCAGAAACGAAGCGGGTTGCTTAAACTGTCAATAATGTAGTTTTTTTTTCTAAAATATATTCTCATTAATTAACACATTTATCTTGAAGGAGTTTCCGATGCCGATGAATTCCAGAACACTATCAGAATGTATATGTGTTACATTTTTGTTGTTCGTTGCTGCGGACCAGCCAAGCCCTATTCCTGAACCAGCTATCGTTATTTCCCTTTTCCTTGGCCAACTCCTTTCAGCACTGCATCCTATATATATTGCAGCGGTACTATCAATAAAGTTGTTGTTTGCCACCAGCCAGCGTATTCTTCATGCTGCTGCCCTGGTCATAGCTCATTTACAACAGCATGTAGTTTGTGAACACTATAAGGCGCGGTTATTTTCGCTACCCTTGAGTGAGTTTGTAGGCACCATCTATTTTGGGATACCGCCGAGATTGAGGAAAGCAACAAATAAACAGGACAATACAATCTGAAGGCCCCGACAGAGACAAGATAGAGGGCTATGTCTTAAATATTATGTAGACCTGAATATTCTAAATATCGCGCATGCAGCATTTAATACAAACGAATTGTATTATTAGGAGTTGTGCGAGCAAAAAAAGAAAAAGAAGAAAGGAAGAACGAAAAAAAAAACATAATCAGAATGAACGCCCAAAGAAGTATTTCAAACACGATAAATAGGGGGGACCAAAACATATCTCACTTTATTTTTTTTTTTTTTGCGTGACACGTGGCAAATAGATCAAGGCCGCTCATCTTCATTAAATGCTCACGATCTGCAAATGGAAAATCAAGTGCGATGGTTATTGACGCTTAAGAAATGTCTGGCCACAGAGAGAACAAATATAGCATAAGCGTATGGGAGCGCACTGTGGCATCAGTGTCACAATATGCGTTACTTCTGGCAGTGCGTGTGTTGACGACCATTATAAATAATCAAGAGTGACTTTTTTTTAGCGAGAGAGGTCGGTCATATATTTTTGCATTCGTTGCTAATGTATCCATACTGCCAAGTTGTAACTTCTCGTTAGCCACTGAGTTATCACCTCCGTGTTTCGTACGCAGGGAGCATGTTACAGGTTTTCACTGCAACAATAATAATAATATGCCTCCCTTTTTCCGTGAGCGTATCTTTCGATGAATATCTTGGAATTCCGAAACATTAGTTGGCTGGAGCTCAGCGCCAACTAAAGCACAAAGGCTTGAGGTTGTAAAGAAAGCGTTTTGCTGTATTTTTGGCCGTACACTCTTAATTCATGAACTTTAATCGGCTAGCTTCTTTTGGAGGAACTAACTGCATTGTGTGTTCTTGGGCCATGTTCACCACTTACGGGATGCCATGGAATGGCAAAAACAAAAAAAAATTGTCCAGCTATCTAGCGGAAGAATGAGCCTTTTTTTTTAACGTTTAAGAAGTTTTACAAATATGGTACTACTCGTTCCGTACAATTATGTACTCCGTACAATTCCGTACTCGTTCGATGCAATCAAAGCATAGCTGGCAGAAAACTCTAAATTATCCTGTTGTAGAGTCCGCTCTGTTTAGAGAACCTAGTTTGTCACGTACGATCGAGAAACACGTAGACAGCATTCGCGGTAACGAATGTCCAAGACGTGACACGATACCAGGATATTGAAAGTGTAATAAAGGTAAATAAATCACGCACAGCTGCCCTAATGGGAACCGCTGAGTCGTACGCAGAATCACTGAGCGTGTCGTAATTCCGCCGGGGGGGCTCGGCCGTCAAAAGCATAAAGGCAAACTAAAAGCATAGAAGGAGGGATGCCATAAATCAGCATCCGCTCGCAGCAGCTTGCACGGGTGACCCACATATGGTTGCTCCCGAGAAGCGTCGCTCGAGCCAATGTGAGAATACGGAGAAATAATGAATATAATAAGACACAAAAAACGAATAGACAGCGCTCAATATGACGGTGATTTAGAAGCCTATCCTTTCCAGTCGTCGAGACAGCTGCCGGTCGGTGACGTTTGCACCAATCACAGAACATACGCCTTAGCCACACGCGCGCGCGCGCGTGTGTGTGTGTGTGTGTGTGTGTGTGTGTGTGTGTGTGTGTGTGTGTGTGTGTGTGTGTGTGTGTGTGTGTGTGTGTGTGTGTGTGTGTGTGTGTGTGTGTGTGTGTGTGTGTGTGTGTGTGTGTGTGTGTGTGTGTGTGCGGTGCGTGCGTGCGTGGTGGTGCGTGCGTGCGTGTGTGCGTGCGTGTGTGTGTGTGTGTGTGTGTGTGTGTGTGTGTGTGTGTGTGTGTGTGTGTGTGTGTGTGCTTGTTACGCGCGCGCGAGCTATGCGAGGCATGTTGCTTACATTTATTGCAGTAGGAAGCATATTTTGAGTTACGTACTATAAGCGTTTTTCTACGTACTTTAATTACAGCCTTTGGATATAATTACTCATTCAAACATTCCAGAGTGTCATACTGCTCTTATCCGCAGAGTCATAGCACAACTCTACAATACACCAAGTTCAAGTTTACTATATAAACATGGAGAGCATGGGGGAATGTTAAGTGTAATATGTGGCGAAACTTCCACGTGGCTGGCTTAATTAGAAGCGTTGCAAATAACGCAAGCCCGCAATTTGTGGATATCCAGCGTCCACCCCGTGAGTAATTTCATGCGTTATATGAGGTCTTAGTTGGTTTTTTATGATGTCCTAAGTGAATGAAACAAAGCAACTTGTTTATATTAGGCGAGAATAAAGGGCACGTTATGGCTAATTGTGTAGGCAATGATCCAAGTGTGTGAATTATTTGCAACCTTTTCAATAAATTACGTAGGCAAGTCCTCCGGAGGCTTATGACTGAGTTTCACAAGCGGCACGAAATTTAGCCCACTGCTCTGGCATAACTAGAAATGTCAGATAAATAGGACTTATCGAAAATGAGAGGAACCCTATGGCAAATCTGTGTGCTGAATTTAGTACGTGTGGCTGTAATGAACTTTTTGTTTAAAAAATTCCTTCAACAAGTGCTCAAAACTGTTTCAACAGTAAGCCAGTGGTAATTTGTGGTTCGTAGCCGTGGTAGCCATGGCAACCCGGAGGAGAAGAAGGAGTAGACCACGTGCACAAGCACGTGGTCTCCTCCTCCTCCTTTTCTTCGCTCCTCCTCGCCATCCCCCCGCCTTCCCGACCCTTGCCTCTCTTCTCTCCGCGACGCGCTGAGCCAGGAGAAAAAAAAATGGTGAAAGCTTGCACTAGGCAGCGCAAAGCTCAAGACACAGTGAAGCTGGCCGATTGATATCGAGCGGCTAGCCTCCAACGCGTTCGGCGTCGGCAAGCAGCAGCGTTCTTGGCACTGGGCCAACCGTGGTTAGCCTGCCTGCGTTTGTGACACACCAGGAGCGCTGTCGCTCGCAGGCGCCCACGCGTCCAGCGCTAGTCACGCGAAATGTCGCGAAAGGGAAGGTGCCTCCGAAAATGATCGCTCGAGAATACCTTCCTACATGCGTAGTTAAGTTAAACCAAGTTAAGACCTAGCAGCAACCACGCTCATACCTAGCAGTAGCAGCCAGTAAGCTTCGCTGTGCCTAAGCTTTGCGCGACCGAGTGCAAACTTGCCTGATTTTTATATGTTCATTTTACGCTCTTTCCCAGTGTCCCAAGCGTGCTTTTGGTTACACCAAGGTTATATTTGGTGAAAATAAGGGCACGCTGTAGGTTATGTATACGCAAAGTTCAAAGTGTTAGCGTAATGGCGAATTTGGAATAAATTACATATTCCAGCTCTCCGGAGCGCTAGAGTCTTACAAGCGGCGCAAAATTTAGCTAGATACCCTGGCGTAGCTACAAATGCCACACAACTCAAACTTCTTATGTTTGTTTTAATGTTATGTTGTAAACAGCTACGTTTGTTAATGTCCCGATAGAACCCTATGTTACACATATCTTATATTGGGCGGAAATGAGGGGCACTTTAAGTGTAAAGTATTTTATTTAATTATGAGGGCTGCAAATAATTACTGAACTCTCATTTTTGCGTATTTTGATACGTTATACTAGGTTAGTAGTAGGTTTCCCTGGTGTCTTCGGTGAACTAAACGGAGCACCTTGTTTATGTTTGTTTAAAATTAGGATCAATGTGGTCTAAAATGTGGATTATGGATCATGTGTAGGGGAAGCTCAGAGTGTGGACTGATTATGGTCTTAGCAGTAAATTACGTATAAGCAAGGAATCTGGGGCGTTACGAACGTGTTTGGCGAGCGGCGCCGAATGGATGCTCGTTACCTTGAACGAACTAAGAATGCCACCAAGATCATATTTTGCGAAAATTATAGGGAGGGGGGGGGGGGCGTACATTATGGCAAATGTTGTCGAGAAGTAAAATGACTGTGGATTCAATGCCGCCCTTGTAAACAAGATGTCTTAGCAAGTCCTCAGAAGCGTTATATCCGGCCAGGGATTCAAATGGGCTAGTCATATGAGGGCAATGTTTTATTGCGATAGCAATTATATGGACACTTCAACCGGATTTCTGCCGTCAGCGTCGCCGTCGTTGTCGCCGTCGTCGTCGCCGTCGCCGTGAGGTTCCGTATAGATAAAATCTTCGCCGCGCGCCGTATGCCCGAGCGGAAGCGTGCGGGGACGCGCGCTATCACGGAGAGCGAACACACTCATCTCCCACGCGCAAGCAAGGAAGCAGGAAGCCAGCGCCGGAGGGAGCGGGGGGGGGGGGGGGGGGGGGCGCACTTCTACTCTGCCAACAACCGCGCTCGTCGCTCGTCCGCACCGTCTCTTATCTCCACACGGCTCTGACCTTTATGCGCCGTGCATTCGCCGCTCAGTTTCCGTTGAAGCGATAGACCGCACGTATCTTCGCCCGCTGCTGCGGCGTATATATGCACTTGCTGCCAGCGTTTTCACAGTCGTTGTCTGCAGTCATTCAGTGTGATCTATTCATGTTTGTTTGTGCGCGCTCACACCACGCTTGTTCATTCAGTTAGTAATAGTCGGGTCACATTTTCCAACGCACGCTACACATGTAATGCTGCCCGGATCGGCAGTGCAGCGCTACAGGTGTGTCCCTTCGCACGCGCGCTGCCCACGGGAAGCGCTTCTCATCAACACCACCGTTTCACACGCGCCTTCTCGTGGTCATCGAGTCTCTCTTCATGTCGGTCTAGTTACGCCGCAGCACACCTGCTTACTTAATCAGCTCGTGTTTACTACAATTCATATTGCTACCAAAGCCGCTTACCTTACTTCGTATGACATTGCTGTGTTGCTATCGCATTTATTGCTTCGCCCTTAGGGCGAAACTGTGACATTTTTCATGTATGTGGTTTAATTACAGGCATCACAATTAAGTTCTTAACGCAACTGTTTGAAAGCAACAGCTTCGCTGGAAATTGAGTTGTAGCTCAGCAAGGAAGCACAAGTTCATCTTTTTTATCCTGTTTTCCAAATAAAGAAAGAGGTGTGTGAATGAGAGGCGAGGGAGGGCAGGGTTCTGGCGGAAGACTATCCTTGGAAGACTAACCGGCAATTGCTCCACCCTAAAGCCTTCTCTCAAGAAAGTCTAAGAAGCGCAAAAATCCATCGGTATGTCGTTCAATTGCGTCATAACTCAGAAGCGCTGGGCTGGACGGATCAACAAGACGATGCGCGCAGCGAAGTGAAACGGGAGGCAAGCCTGTAGTTCGCGGACATCCAGCGGCCACCCCGCGCACAGCACCCCCAAATGAGTCCGCTAAACGTGAACCAATCGCAGACTATGTTCATATAACTTAAAAGCTTCAGAAGTTGTGACAGCTTGCACCTGTACGTCCAGTATTGTTTTCCCCGGAAACACCATGTCGTAGCGTGTGGAGCGTCTAGACGCTGGAATGCTTCAACCAAATATTTGTTCTCTGTGGCGAGTTCAGGATACTCCAACAATTAGGGTTCAACATTACCGTGAGTCTTACGAGTCGGGCATAACGATGACGCGGCGAATCTGCAGCCATGCCGGGGAATCCGGTCTGCTTTTCCGTAATTAGCTCTTATTTATCGCGCCGTTTACTTGCAAGAGATCGGTTTGCGTGCATGCTGTGCATTACATGGCGTGAAAAAAACATGCGTTTTTTCACAGCCACGCTTAATGCACTCAGCAGCGCACGCAGACGTCATCCTCCGGCCTAATTTTTTTTATTTAAGAAAACGACGGATTTGCTTACCCAAAGTAAAGTCCTAATTGGGTTTTTTCTCATATAAAGATGCCTAATTCTTATCCGAATGTCTGGTACCTGTCACAACTTTGTTCCCTTCGATCGCAAATGCAAGTGAATTACTTGGAAAAAAATATTTAAGGCAAAATGCTGAACGTCAGCGTTTATTGAACTCCGGATGGCGAAAACAACATATGCGTAACTATTGGGATGAGTAGCATCGCTCTCACTTTGAAGTAAACTCTTTAATTCTCGGGACACGCGTCATCTCTGTCCAATTTCGCAGCAGCCGAGACAGCTCGGTCAGGGTTTCTTCGATAAATTTCAACGCAAACATATATACTTACGCTGCGTTCAAATATCGGCTATGGCATTAAGTCTTGAATCTGTCTAATGAGAGTTTGTTCCCGCACGGCAGGAGCAACAGGGAGAAACTTTTCGGATGACCCTGCCGTGCCGAACTGAGCTTGTGAGCTCTCTTCCGGTTTGCGAAACTCCACTTCGTGCACGAATACACGCGTGGAACGTTACAGAGCGACGCAGACAGACAGGAACAGGACGCGAAATAACTCTTCTCGTTAGTGTTTTTGTACCGTGTTCCCTGGGGAGGCGAGTAGAGGCTCTACGGAAGCAGTCTGCTCGCTCTGATAACTCTAAATCCGCCCGACTTTCCAAAAGTAATCCTTTCTAGGCGCCGCAGTACGCCCCAATAGCCAGCTGAATGTAATGTCGCGTATAACTCTCGCGCGTACTGGGTGGAGAGGCTGTAGCCACGTGCGTCAAACGAGGCCAATTATTTTGTACTTCAATTGAGTGTGGATGGCGAATGCGTTATTGATAGTTAAAGACTAAACGTTTTGTCCGCGTTTTTCTTCCTTAGGAGTCTGTTTAGTTTCTCCAGTCTTCGGTCTTTGTTCTGTGGCATGTTAATTTATGTAGACTAAACCCGAGCGGCTTAACATGACGGTACCGTAGCAAATGAGTGCACTGTAGAGGAACGCTTTAAGCGGTATATTTATGCAGGAATCTGAGACAAAGTTTGGGGCAGTGTTAGGGCTGCGAAACATCCTATGGCTTGAGCCGGAGGTTTTCCTGATATTGCTTGCGCGCATTGCCAGTTTTTCAAGTAAGAGCATTTTTTCAAGGCACCGAGGACTCGACATAAGTGGCATTCCTTTAGCGACACATTATCGTCAACGACGCGTGTCAGAAAAAACTGATTGTGAGTAAAAAATACCAATTAAATTTCGAAAATTAGCTGAAAGAAATAATAGTAACTATAGTTAATACGTGTTTACTACATGTTTACATTTACGAAATTGCAGGCGGACAATATGACCGAAATCCGATATTTTGCTATAACTTGTCGACACGTCTACTGAAGGAGCAGATAGCGAGCAATTAGTTTCTTGTTTACTCGCACTGGAAGTCCCAAAGTGACAGCCTTTGGGTAACGAAAAAACCAAGCTCTTATCTAACTTCACTGTGTGCTGAATGTTGTTCATGTTCCTTTCTGTTAACTTTTGTGCTATAGGCTCCGTTCAGTGTACAGAGGGCGCTACAACCGAATACGGCAAAACGCCGTGTAGCGCCAATGGTGGTAGGAATGTGAAACATGAGCCGGCCGCTCCGACCCCCGCGGCAGCTATACTGAACGTGTTCCAACGCGCGCGTGACGTTCAAAATATCGCGTGTGTTGTTTTGCGGCTTTAAGCCGATAAGCTGTATTGAAAATTACTTTCGTGCGCCTATACTCGACAAAGGAGAGAAGCTGTATGTGGCGGGCCACGTTTACGACGTAAAGGAGACCGACGGCACCGACTTGAGGGCGAAGTGTCACTCGCAACAAGGGAAACAAGTGTACGACGTTTCCTTGCTATCGTGCTTTTTGCGCCGTTCACAAAGTGTTTGGAGCAGATCCTGCTCGTCTGCTTCGGCATCCACGGCGAGCCGTCGTTCTCGCTGAAGAAAACAAGAGGAGCATGGTTGCGAATACTACGCAGTTCATACTGACGACACAGTGCCCTATGCATGCGGCCGCAAGCAAGAGCGCCCATGCAGTAACCGAATGACTTTTTCACGAGACGTTAAACGAGGCAAACACGCCACAAAGTGCTGTCAAGAGCGAGCAGTCTCACGGCAGGCGCCACTTGGTGAAGGCATTTGAAGTTTAGATGTTACACGCACCACCTCTACCCCCAAAATCAACGCAAACCGAGTTTACTTACTTCGCTGAAAGTATCACAGAAAAACGCAATCGAACAGTTAATTACCGGACTACACGCATGCAAGCAAATCAACAAAGATTCGCATGCACCCTACAAGAGCATTTGAGGCACAAATTCTCGCGTAAAATTTCGCGCTACGGAAGCTTGCTGTGCAAAACGTGCTACATGCACTTCCAACCGCGCTAAGCACACAAATACAGTTGCGGAACCTCAAGCAGCTAGACCTGGCTAGGCCTTAAAGCATATAGTTACAATGACACTATGAAAACGCTGTTTTCACAATTACTTAACTCTTCGAACAGCAACAATCCATCTTTTCCGTCGTTCTTGATCCCACGGGCGGCCTAATCGGTACAATTTCACGCCAGGCTGGCCTTCGTTGCTGTGGCAGTCTTTTACACAGCAGTACCGGTACTTGTTCCTCTTCCGTACGCTTTCAGTCGATGGATTAGAATTAGTCGAGCTGAAGGATGACATTGTCTCAACGCCAGAAAAGACCGAAAAGCACCATTGACGCCGCGCCTACGAATCGACCCCGCGCGCTTTGGCCGTCTCATTATTGTTGGCGGCGCTGCGACAGATGGCGCAGCAATTGCAGCAAACTTCACTGAGCGGAGCCTATAAGAGAGATAGATAGATAGTAAAAGAACATCAAGAAGGTTAACCAGAGGATATGTCCAGCTGACTTTCCTGTACTGGAGAATAAGAAAAGAAGAGCATAAAAAAAGAAGAGGAAAACACATTCTCGTCCTCATTACAACTCATGTACTAAGGAGTAGCCGACACTTCTCACTTTTGTCACAATGCACTCATAACTCTCATAACAGTGAAAAAAAAAAGGGATGGTTGAAGCATTGAAAGCGTAGCAAAGTTTATCGTTGGGCTTGAGCCCCTCGCACGGTGTTCTGACCAATACGCCGAAGCGACATGGCGCATCGCAGCACGCGAGACCACCACTTCGCCGCAGGAACAACACCCAGGTGTTGTCACAACGCGGGCGCAGTGAGGAACTCCGATTGCTGAGTCACCCATCGATGGCGCGTGAGAGGAAACGGACGGAAAACCGTTGCCCTTTGTCGACGCCCAAGGAATGGATTCGATAAATTTAGCTTCAAGTTAAGTGTCCTGTTCGGCTCAGACCAGTGTATGCGCGACGGTGTGGTATGCAGACAGTTTCTCAGCGGGAACGCTAATGTGCTTGTGCGCACAGCGCTCATCCCAGCAGCGGAAGCCAGAGCACGGCCCTCTCTCCGTTGCGAAGCCGACTGAGTAGATTGTGATGGTGCATCCATTATAGGCTTCGTCGTTTTTGCAGCCAAAGGCATTGCGCGTCTCAAGAGACATTTTAACCCTCCACGCGTGAGCAGCACAGGTGCCCTCAATACCAGGACAGCACTACGGCGACGACGCGAATGCGCCTCGAGGAGTCTGTATAACTACCATCGCAATAAAACGAAAGGCATGTGTTAAGAGATTAACTGGCTTGAGAAAACACTCTGAAAATAGGTCAGATGCATGACGACATCAAACCCCTTGGGGAAGGAAGGACCGAGAACTCGCGCTAACGTCCTCATTTAGCGAATACGCAATTTCCATCGGAGCTCGACAACACTGCCGGGTGCAAATTTTTTTTTTCCCTGTTGCCGATGTCGGTTTCCTTTTGAAGCGCCAAAAAGTTTCTTTATTGGATTCAAGCAGAATGCGCCCTTGTCGTCGTTCTATAAGGACAGCGCTAAAACTGCCTCACGGAAAGTTAAACAATGAGGCGCAATCTATTATTATGAAGGCATGTGTCAAAGTGTCATGCCGGCGTTCCAGTAGCAAAAACGGTTCCTGATTAATTGACTCTGCAATGGTTTCGCTGGTGGTGATTAACAACGTGCGCGTCAGGCGCAGCTACGGGGGCTCCTTTCTCTTCCGCTTCTTCGCCGAATAAAACACGAGGAAACGTGCGCGTTGCTGCAGCATTCTTTGCAGAGGCGGCGATAACTTCGTTGTTTCTGTTCCAAGTGAATGGGAAAACTGGGCTGTTGTGGCTTTGCATTCTTTGCCATCAGTGGAAACATAGGAAATGGTGGCTGATCAGGCGTGTGCTCAGCTCCCGGGGACCAGTGAAAGAAGAAGAAAAATGACAGCCCATCTCTGCTCGACCAGAATGTAACAGTGCAGTCTCTATCTGTTGGTGGAGCCGTAGTAATGGTAATGTGTGGTTTTAACGTGCTCACGGCGGAAAAGAGGATGGGAAGGAACATTACTACTCTCTACACTCTCACTGACTTTTTTTTTTTTTGGAGTACGTAAAGTGCTCATAGGGCTATTAATGTAGGGAAGAAACGACAATGTATACATCTCGATAAAGACAGAAAAGACCGAAATGCAGACAGCAAAACACTTCACTGAATTTTTTTTTCGCCAATAACTAAGCGACCAAAAAGATAGCAGCCAACCGTGCTCTGTGGGTATACTTCAAATACACAATTTATAAGAGGAGGTTCTGCATTGCGGTAAATAAGGAAGGGTATGGTGGAGAAGCAACATCATGCGGCAGGCAGGTCCTATCATGTATGGTGCGTGGAAAAAAAATGTATAACTGCTAACACCTGAACAGTGGCTAGCAGAACGGGATGACTAAATAGCAGCTAAGGAAAGAGAGTGAGGACAGGGGAGGGGATATATAGCGTATAGCAAAGGGGGACTAGGGTAATCTTTAACGTCGGGGCATAATAAACTTTACAAGAAAGACCGCAAGTGGCTGTCGGAACGCACTGTGCACTGCAATAATAATTAGTCATGGTAACATTGCCGGCGCCACATGGGAGTTAGGACGCCCTCGATTTCAGTAAATGTTCCTTAGTAAGCACGGCTGTTATGCTGGGAAACGTGTTCATATATAGTACTTGTACGAGCAGGTGCTGAAAGTTGGGCATTATAGTTGGTCGAAATGAGTTTTCGTTCGCCTTTCCTCTCCTCTTCACTGTACAATACCCATGCTTTTGGCATTACCGCAGTTGGCAACGTCCTATGCACTAGAAGAATCACGCGGGGAACATTGCCGGCATATACAAGAGCTGCCAAGTGCGCGCCGAAAAGTAATTCTAAGCTCATCACGCAAAGAGTACGCCCAATTTTTCTGAGACGGCTGTAGTTTCTGAGCACCAAGGATGTAAATGAGCGCCTCAACGCATAGTCTGAACAAAGGAAAGGAAATACAAGTCTGCTGCGATTTAGAAATGTCGTTTAAGGTTGTAACAAAACACATTTACATTGTACGGCGTGCATAGAACGATGCACGTATGCAGGGTGTAATGAGGCTCTTTGAATACGCGCGCGTGCGGTGATGACGTTCGTTTGTTCTCGACACCTATGAAAGGGAGTTGCATTACCCGGATATTATTGTAAGCGTGCCGCGCCGGTATTGTAGTCCACGAGTAAAGCATACAGGAGTATAATGACTCCCGAGAGAACCACAATGGCGGTCATTTAAGAGGCTTAGTATGGATGAATGTATATACAATTGAACGATAGTGACAAAGGGAGAGACAATGAGAACGCTCGCGCTTGGTGCGACTACAGCACGAGATAAGTTGTGCGGCAGATGGCAACTATTGTATGACGCAGTGTACGATAAAAATACGCGGCAAAAAACAGCACAATGAGTGCCACATGTCGTGATGTGTGTTACAGCATACAGCGAGGCGCTCGAGAACGATGAAATGCCATCTCATCACGTCCGTGCAGCATTTTCCAAGCTGAAGCCCAAGCTCCCTTGATTAGCAGATAAAGGTGGCACGTTTGTCTACAATACTTTCTTTTCAATTGAAAAATTGACTGTCATTTTGGCATACTCCAAAGAGTGGGAAGGCGATAGCCTGCGCGCTCAAGCGACGTTCATTAAATTACTTGACATTCTCATTCGAGTGCGTTGTTACTTATTACTTGTTTTTTTTTCGACCCAGGGTCGCGGGTTCGAATGCCTTAATTAACACTACCTTAATTAACTGTGCCTCAATTAACCTCACCGTAATTAACACCAAAGGTCATGGACGTGATTCCCACCAAAGGTCGAGGGTGCGACTCCCACCAAATGTCGTTGGTTTAAGTGTCTCAATTAATTCTATATTAATGAACTGTGCCTTAATTAACTTCGCCTTAACGCCAAAGGTGGTGGCTTCGACTCCCACATAAGCTCAAGGATTCAACTCCGCCGAAGATTGTGGGTTCGAGTGCCTGAATTAACTGTATCTTAATTAACACGATGACGATGATGGCCCGCGCACCATCAGAATTGTTGGTCAGCGCTTGCGTAAAGGTAAGACACGATGTCGGGCCAGTGTAGTAAGTGAATTACTACACCGTGTCGTCATCGTGTACGATTTCCCTTCGACGACACGGTTTTCGCTCAAGGACGTTGAAGGCCGACTGAAGGATACATATAAGGCTTTCGCCCTAAGACAATAGCGTTTGCCCACTACGAGAATGGCCAACAGGTTAGTGGAAACACCGAGGCACACGCCGCACTTTCAATGGCGCCAAATGGGGAGGCACTGGTAACATACGCTAGCTTGAAAAGCCTCCGTACTTACTCCGGTTAGACGTCAGATTTATACGGCATGTTGCATTTGCATTTTGGCCAATCTTAGCATGAAGATTTACCCCAAAAAATCTTTATGCTTACTTCATAACCTCTAGGTTAACGTCTCCTAGTGCAAGGCTTGGAATTGTGCTGCTGAAATGTTTTTTTCACAAATTGTTACGAAGAAAATGTGGGGGGATGGGGAGGTTGAGACTTATTTCCGAAGAAGAAAAGTTCACCGACGATTACGATACTCGCCTAATGCAATTTTTTTTATTAATTAAGGCTTTCGCCTTAATAACCATTTGCAACAGCGGAACTGTTCAAGGCCGAAGTTGAACCGTGCCGAGCGTTGATAAGTTTTGCGAAGCGCGCGTCAGCCACAAGTGGTCGGAGAGTGGTGAGGATGAGAGGGAGAGCGCGCACCGGAGCAACAGGAGGGCGGAGCCAATTAGAGAGAGAGAGACGGCGGCGTAGCGGCGGCGCGACGCTCTACGGGGACAGATTGTGGAGGGGTTTACCGCGAGCGGTATAAAAGCGCGCACTGTCAGCGCAGAGCATTCCAACGTTCGGCGACGAGTATGAGAGGGCGAAGAAGCAAAGTTCTGCCTGCGAAAGAAGCGGCGCGGCAGGAAAAACGACGGGACGCTGCTCTAGCATGAACCCAATGACGACGTGCCGACCCAGGGTTCCGAACAAGGGAAGCCGAGGCTAAACGAAGGCGAAGATCCGAAGACCCCGAGTTTCGAGTGAGGGAGGCGGCGTCTCGGCAACAGTATGAAGAGACTAATCGGGAAGTAAAAGCCAAGTTGAAGCCACCAGCTCCGCTGTTTCATCAGTCTTCGCGACGTTAAGTCAGTGAAGCTGCAGTGAAGTTTTACACGTGCACTTCTAGCAATGGTGTGCTCGCAAAAGAGGGCAAATGTTGGGTGGGGAGGATGAACGAGAATTAAAACACCAGCAGGAGATGTTTATTAAGGTGAAAGCCTTATATGTCTCATTGTTTAGTCGACCTTCAACGTCCTTGGGCGAAAATCGTGTCGTTTAAGAGAAGTTTATTGCAACAAAAACATTCTTGAAAAGACATAGGCACGTGGCTTCGTGTACAAAAATGGCTGGGGCTTAACTCAGTTATGCCTGGGTGTGCGTAGCGAGAGGTATGGTTAATCTTATTGTTTAGCTTGGTTCTCTCTACAGTTACATCTTTATCGTTTAGCTTCGTACGTCTCCGTGTTTAGGTTTGGTTGTTACCTCTCATTAAGTTATGGTTACATTAAAGACTAGACATTTTTAAACTGTAACGCATTTATTTTGAAAGTCTTCATCTTGTTGTTTCTCAATTGCCACAAAGACGGCCCGATGGTCGGTGAGGTGGAAGGATAAGTGGCTGTCGTCCAGTGACTTGAACACGTTTCGGGTGCTATCCTCATCTGAATCCATTCGCCTGGTCGCTTCGTACTTACGACGCTTCTCGGAGAATAAAATTATTTACTTTTACTTATTTTCTCTCCCTCTCCTTTCGCATCCCTTTACCCCTCCCCCGGTACAGGATAGCCAACCGGAGATAACCTCTGGTTAACCTCCCTGTCTTTCCTTTACCTTTTTTTTTCTCTCTCTCTCGGGGCGTGCGGCTCGTTCTTCCTCCGTATCCTCGGCTCGCTGCCTCCTTTTGGTTTCGTTCCAACGACGAAGCCTGGCTTCTTTCAGTACCTCCGATTCATTTTCCATATCTGCCGACGAATCCCACCGAGCCGCCCCTTCTATATGTACGATGCAACGCCGGCTCCTCCTCTGTTGCAACGCGGTTTCACCGGCTCCTCCTCTGACGTCATGCCAGATGCAAGCGGCGAACGCTTGCAACACAGCTGCGGTGGCGGCGGCGCGTCGCCGCGCCGTGGTAACTCGAGCAGACGACGCCAGATGGCGCGGCGAGCGGCGCTTCCAGCTGCGGCGGTTGCTAGGCAACGGCTCAGTTCGCGGTGCGGCCACCAGCCACAGCGAAACGGCGAGAATGCGGCCAGTGTAGCTCTCGCTTCAAAAGACATTCAATTACTAATGACAGTGGCACATATATAATCAACAGTGCGCATTATTAAAAAAGCAGAACACAAAAAAGCGAAAGCCTTGTCGTCAAAGCGAAATCGTACATGATGATGACTTGGTGTAAGTGCCGGAATCGTGTTTTACCTCTATGCGAACGCTCACGCAACAATTCTAATGGTGCGTGGGTCACCTTCGTCATCGTGTTAATTAAGATAGAGTTAATAGAGTTAACCCACGACCTTCGGTTGGAGTCGCACCCTCGAGCTTACGTAGGAGTGGAACCCACCACCTTTGGCGTTAAGGTGAAGTAAATTAAGGCACCGTTAATCAATAATGAGTTAACGCATTCTAACCCACGACCTTTGTTGCTAATTCGGGTGAGGTTAGTTAAGGCAGTTAAAGGGTCAGTTAAGGCACTCGAACCCACGTCCTTTGGTCGTAAAAAACAATAAGAAGTAACAGCGCATACGAATGATATTGTCAAGTAATCAATGTTTCTTAAACGCGCAGGCTTTCGCCTTCACCCACTTTGGCATATGCTAAAGTACTGTCAATATTCCTATTGAAATTTAATGGACAAAAAGAATACAGATTTTGAACGAAGAGTGAGTGAGTGAAGTGAGGGAGTGAGTGAACTTTATTCGGTCCACGATAGACGCGAGTAAACTCGACGTCACCTGGCTAGGCCCACTCGGGGACCATCAGGTCAAACCTGACGGCCCTCTCGCGGGCCCTCTGGACTGCCAGGATTTTGCGCTATGTTTCTCAGCATGAACTGGGCAATACTAGGCAAAACACTAGAATCGAGCTTCATCCCAACGCATCTATGTCTTCATGTGGAATTTGCGCTGACATTTCTTGTGGGATGTGAAACAGAGGTACACATTGCAGATGCTATACTATACATTACCTGTGTGATACCACGGCAGCCGGGTAAGTCACATCGGTCTTTCTGCTTTGCACCACTCATATCGTCGGTGAGACGCTAAGAGCGCACATTCGACACTTTTCACGGCTACCATCCCATCATTTAGCCGATTTGCCATTGCGAAGACCACAGGCTACATTCTGTAGTATTGTGACAAGACATCATGCCTCCATACCATCTGGCTTCAAGCCTGCGAAACGCCCAACATCGGCATGGTGGTGCCTCCGGCAAATTCACGTGTGCCTCTCAGTTCCTGGGATTAGCAAAAAGGCAGACTTCTCAACACTAGCCCTGAAGCAATTGTCTCTGCTTGTCATCAACGAGTATTATTTTCACCGCATACACATTTATACGGACGGTTCCACCATTTCCAACAGCTCTACCGGAGCAGTAGTTATTCCATCGGACGCCGTCACTTTGCATTTTAAATACTCGCACAACACCACGTCTACAATCGCAGAACTTGCGGCTCTTCAAGGTGCACTCAATTACGTGCTCCAGCAGCCTCCAAATCGTTGGGCCATTTTCAGTGATTCTAAAGCAGCTCTACAAACTCTATAGTTTTCCCTACGACAAGCGTTACACGAGCAGCTAGTGCACGAAATTAGGTACGCTCACCATCACGCTCTCGAAGAAGGACACGATATTGTATTTCAATGGTTGCGGAGCCATTGCGGAATTGTCGGCAACGACAGCGCACATGAAGCAGCACGCTCGGCTCATCACAAACATCAGCTGGTTCCTATACCTCTCTCAAGAACGGATGCTGCACGGCAACTTCAATCGATTGCTCGCCATATGACACTTCTGCGATGGAATTCACCGGGTTTCACCAGCTCACGTTTGCATTCTCTTGACCCTAACTTGCGACTTCGCCTACCACCTGGACTCTCCCGTCGTGAAACAACTTTACTGTGTCGCATGTGGTTGGGTGTCGCATTTACCAACGCCTATTCGTTCCTAATAGGGATGGCCAACAGTACGGCGTGCAATTTTTGCGGGTGCGACGAGACTCTCGAGCACCTTCTGTGTCACTGTCCATCTTTTGACACTCAACGACGTATTCTCCAAGCTAAACTCAACCTGTTAGACAACAGAATGTTCTCGGAAGAAAAGATTCTTGGGCCATGACCTATGCATTCTTGCATGCAAAAGGCCACAAAAGCCCTTCCGCAGTTCGTGAAGAGTACTGGATTGTATGAACGCTTGTGACAGCGGAGATTCTTCTTTGACTGTCTCTGCGAATGACTGACTCCATTTTTTTATTTATTTTTTATTTTCTCTCTTTATCTATTCTTCCCCTTTCCCCCTCCCCATGTGTAGGGTAGCCAACCGGGCACGTCCTTGGTTAACCTCCCTACCTTTCCCTCTTCGTTTCTCTCTCTCTCTCTCTGCTTTGTTCTTATTGTTGTTCTGGTTGTTGTCTCCTTCAACATATGGCTTTGACTGTGCTTGCAAAAGAAAGCCAGTTACCGGGCGGAGCAATTGCCGGACTTGATCGCCAGGCTAAACCCGCCTTTTGCTACAACCCACCACCACCACCACAGCCAGTCACACGCCGAACTTCTTCCTCGTCCTCTATTCCTGCTATAATCCAAGAAATGACTCCTGCTGCCTATCATTCAGTGTTGGCTGAACATATTTACTTAGACAATCCGTACTGGAAAGGAAAACTCAGCAAGAAAAAAATACCTGTATTGCGTGTTGCCTGTAAGCAACTCCTCCATAAAGAGCTAAAGGAAGCAACTGTCACCTGCATGCCACAATGCCAAACATATTAAATTGAGGGGTTGAACGCCCGCAACTCCGCAGTGGATTACGAGGCACGCTGTAGCGTAATACTCTGGGTTAACTTTGACAGCCTGGGGTACTTTCTCCAGGTCCGTCTCTCTCCATTGTGAGGCTTATATCGCGTGAAAAGACAAGGACGAAGGAAGACGTGACACACACAGGCGCCACGTCTGACACGTGTGTGTCACGTCTTCCTTCGTCCTTGTCTTTTCACGCGCTATAAGCCTCACGATGCCATACCAACAAGCCCAAATCACTGCACTACAGCTCTCTCCATTCCTTCTACCTTTTCTTACGTCACTGCTCCTGCGCAAGACTAAAAGAAGCGTATAGTGCGCGCCTGCAACACCTCTGCGGACATCATTGTCTATAAAACACCACTAGGAACTCAACAATTACACATATCTTCTTCAACGGCCCGTGATTACCGCTCTTCCCCGACAGACACTCCAGGTATTAACCTTGCTTTATGCATAAGGAAAGGAGGAAACGTCGCGCGTCTGAGCGGAAGCTAACGCAATGCAGATACCTTCATCCGATCCCCACGCTTGGTCAAAAGCATGACGCCTGTGGGTCCAGTCTTTTACGGTTTCTTTTCTTTTAACGCGCAAGCAAGAATTTCTCGGCGCGAGTTACCACGCACACTATTTTGGATGTGTGTTTTCTGCTGCACACAGGGGCACCATCGGATAACATTGCAACACATGACATGAGGAGTTTCTTGCATTACAGACAAGGAAGCTCGGACCAAACGAAGCAAGAAATGCCGAGCAAGCTGCCATGGCCCGACTCGGAGTATGAACCCGGTGTAGGCTCGTCAGACACACCCGTGGTCCGCCGCGCTAACCGTATACGCTGATGCGTCTTCATTATCGTCGCAAGCGCCGTCGTTAACCAGATTGCTGCATAATTAACGAGGCTACACCGCAGCGCAGTATGTCCGCCACAGCGTCCACCAGTTTTGTGGCAAACACGCATCCGCCGTTTGCTGGCTGCTGCGCTGTCCGAGCACATGTCGCCAAGTGTGAATGGGATTCTCGCGCGAGGTGTAGGTGATTTGCTTTCGCTACGCGCGGTTGCTGACGGCAGCAAACAGAAGCGTTTCCCCTTGAAAGCGCTCTAACGCACCAGCTGTAGGGCGATGACAACGACCAAGGCAACATAGTATATATATGGAGGAACTTAAGTAAAGCGGTTAATTAAACGCCGCGCAACTAAATGCAATCCGTACAGTTGCGTTTGTTTTCATCATATGCGATACGTGTAGCCTCATGCAATGTTTACGCTGATGTATTACGCCATTCACAAGCTACACCGGAATGCAAACATCAAGAACGTCATATCAGTCGGATGCGCACTGGTATACGTCAAAGCAGAGACGTCAAGAGGAATAAAGATGGATGTGTGATGCTTGTCGAGAGAAGAAAGGGTGATGAGAAGTGTATGGAACAGAGAATTACGACGTATGTGTAAATACACTTCAGGTACAGAATACTGGGCCGTAGCATAATCTAGCTCAGAGCCGACGTCTCTTACTCTTCTATGAGTTCTCCTCCGCGCAAGGACTCGGCACTCATTGTGTTACAGGAGCGCGCGATGATTCAGCGGGACTGGTCCGAATGCGCACGTTTACGCAATGTCAGAGGCTCAATGCGCAAGGAATGGGTAGCCCGAGTAAAAGAAATTTAAGAAAATCAATGAAGCCGTTGAATATAAATGACTTTTACATTAACAGGTCTGTGTGCTTTGGAGATATACCTATATATGAACCGACGATATGTAGAGGCTTATGTTGTGATTGCATTGCGCGCATTATCAGCGTGAGTTTTTGTTTCTTAACATGCGAAAAACACAGGGGACATACCCTTTCATTTGTTTTTTTCACAGTTACATGCTTCGTGCTCGTACGATAGACGAGTTGCCTTTCTATCCCAGTAATACGCATACTGACTATATATACGCACAGCATTGATTTACTGCTTCAATACAGCTTCGCTTCACAGATATTCCAACATGTACATTCAACCGGCATATTGGATTTTTTTTTTGCTCTGGGGACCTGTTAACTTATTTTGAACCCGATTGGGATTTCATTGAACGAAAAGCACAAGCTTTCCCACTTTAGAAGAAAAGTTATGAAGGCCCACACAAGCTCTAGAAATATACTCATTGGATACTAAACAGATCGAAAGCCTAACAGCTCAAGAAAAAAATAAACAACAAATAGGTACGAACCGCGAGAACACGGAACCGCGTGTGTATAGGCCCAGCTGTGAGCCCATGTGCTCGATTTCGCTCGATTTGCCAGCAGTGCACTCCACTGGGCTGAGCGCGAAAGGCGAGCGGCCCGCAGAGGCCAATGTGCTCGCTGCGGCGCAATTCCTTTGGGGTCTGCTGCTTGCGAAAGCAGGGTTATACGAGAAATGACGCAACGGATATAGCAGCAACAACCGGCTCTCCTGCAAAAGAAACGTGCGCAGCATTGGGCGGCCTATCGCGTGTCCCGCTTCCTCCGTTTCGACTCTGAGTCACGTCACGACACCGCTTATCCTTCCTCGGGGAGAACCCGCGACGCGAAGGGCAGCCACGTTCGTGAGTGCATAAACGACACCGCTGGAGATACACGTGCGTTGACACGCTATGTAGAGCATTTTTATTATTTTGTATTTAGTTATATTTATGTGCCTAAATGCCACACTTCCTGTCTTTTTTGTTCTTAGGGCATTGGGCAGAAAGTCACGGTGAGCCTGTCACACGAATAAAGATGGCGTGTTGCTTTTTGAACCTAGGTGTACCTGCAAGAAAAGTAACTCGTTTTTCGCCGCAAAACAAAAGTGTAATGTACAGACAGAAATGCGCTCAAATGCATAACACTAGACAGTAAAAACAGACAGACAAAGAGAAGAGCACACCAAGAAACCACTGCGTCATAAGCTTGACGCACATAAACTGCTTATTACGCAGAAAGGTGATTCGATTACCCACCTGGAATTATGAAAGTGGCCTGTACGTGGCTAACACAAAAAAAAATTTTTGGTTTCTTTAAGTTCGAGGTACAGTTATCATAAAAGAAAAAAATTACTCCATCTCCCGCTAAAGGGAACCATGTGTGGATGCGAAGCAGCGGGGAGATGGTTAGCTTGGGCGGGAGATGGTTTCGCGGCAGCGGCCCGAGCGCTCATCGCGGCGCTGCACAGGAGAGAGAATGAGGCGCGCGCGCTCCGTCATTTTCATACCGCGGAACTACCATGGCGCCCCCAGCGGAGTATGCAGCTGTCGTACCACCTGTCGTGCGCACCGCTCCGGATTCCTAGAGGAGAGAAAGGGGGGTGCGTAGGAGAGGACATAGAGGGGGAGGGGACGCGCATGCGCTGTGGGGGTGTGGGACGCCGCGGGACGGAGGGATGGACAAAGCCCCCGCCATAAGCTGCTTCGCACCTAAAAAGTAAGATATGAAAGGCCGATGAGTTA
Source organism: Dermacentor silvarum (assembly GCF_013339745.2). NCBI lineage: Eukaryota > Metazoa > Arthropoda > Arachnida > Ixodida > Ixodidae > Dermacentor > Dermacentor silvarum. The sequence continues at coordinate 212,586,846 of NC_051155.1, read as the reverse complement.
TTCAGAGTAACGGTCCGCTTGGCTACACTAGTGGGGCTTTTACAAAAGTATGTGTGGGTGCTATACGGCTGCCTGCAAAAACGACTACCAGAAACGTGACAGGCATGCGTGATGCGTTTTCAATACGCAGCATATCGTTGGAAAATGACTAGGCAATCCATGATTCCAGCAGTTAAACTCGCACGGGCCGAACGGCTTTGAGTTTGACGTTGCACGTCCGTTAGCTTTGCGCGTGATCGATTACCCACATTCGTAACGTGGCCACGCTGTTTTGTCTTTCCCAACTGATGCTTCAATAGTCATACCCATGCCAGCTTATGTTGGGCTTCTCCTGTGTATTCTACGTAATTCACGACACCACTAAATGAACTATGTTCACGCACAAAGAGCTCTGATATTTTTCATGTTTAAGGTCACGTACGCAGTGGCCCCCCCTTTTTCTACCAGAAGAAAGAAACTTAATCTAAGTCCTGCAAATATTTATTTTGTTCACTGGAAGCTGTCAACTATGGATAGAACTCCATATAGGCGCAATAATGACAGTTTCTTCTTTATACCATACTATACGCATCGGGTTGAATGTTGGGCGCTCAACAATTCTCTATGAGGATCCATACGGCAATCAGGCGAACCGCAATTGCTCACCTGCGAGTATTAACTAACTAAAGAACACAACCTGTAGGTGATAATGAGAGAACGACGGATTCAGTTATCTAAGGTTTGGTAATTGACATTTTAGTTATCAAATGTTATGTGCATATTGGTATTACGAAGGCTTGGATGAACAGTGGCGAATGTGAATCCGCTTTACAGAACACATGGACTACCACACAAACTGTAAAGTTAAGAGCCGGAGTAACTAACGACTCTCATTTAATGTTCTCCTCCGTATTGCGATTGTTCAGTGGCGATATTAGGGCTCCGTCTACGTTATTAGCGGGATCAGTCAGCCGTGAACGTGGTTCATAAGAAAAAAATAGAAATGAGCGAAAGGAATCCTTACATTACACCAATTAAGGACTCAAATTCAGTAAACTTCACGGCCTACATTCACATATGATTCACGATAGAATTGTTCGTAAGAGCAGATTTCAGCCATTCTGGTTGGTGGACACTATAATAGCGAAGGTAGCTGGCCAATGGCAAGAAAGCCTTATGAAAGGAAAAGCTTTCTGGATTGGCGAGATTAAGGGTTTGAGCCACCCAACTATGGCCAATCGCGGACAGCATTTACTTTGATACAACGTTATTTCGTTGATACAAGCACCGCGCTCGAAAAAAAAAAAAACTTTCCTGTGTTAGAATGTAAGACCTACTATTTGCGAGGACAGCGAGTCAAGAGCAAACAACATTCACTGACAAAAAAATGTAAAGTCGGCAACATGTGCCATTGAAAATAAAGGTTTTCGAGCGTAAGAGCTTTTTGCCACTATTTTCTACGTTAATAATATGCCCAACATCACAAATGGCAGGGATCCATCGTTAAGAATAATTCTTAGCGTGAGAACGATCTTGGGAATATGGGTCCAGATATATAAATATCGCCCACAAGGGCCCATATTTCCAAGCAGTTCATATGCTAGGGGTGCTCGCAGGAACAGGGGCCGGCGAAAGAAGATAGTAAAAAGACGACATTAGTCAGAGGGCCAGCCAACCAGTTTTTTGTAATGCATGACTTTATTAAGGAGGTGTTTCTGCATGTAGAATTCCCCGTCTTGTTTAAGCACTCCACTTTGTTTTAGCTTTTTTTTTATAAATAATGTACAGTTCATTTCATGGGATCGCACGCTACTTTCGGCCGGAACCCTATATACGCATGTTTATCTCGGTGTTTGCTGCAGTAAAAGCGCTATTACAGGTCGCGACCTCGGGATTGGGGTCCTACTTTATCCTGCACCACGCGTTCGTACACCTGCTTTTACATGTGTTTCTACCCATAAGTTCTTTTCTGAAATGGAGGCTGTTGTTAGCCTAAACCATATGATGCGAGCATACACTTCTTTCTGGTTAACCTCCCTACCTTTCCTCGGTTTCTTTATCCTCCTTGCTCTGAAAATCATTAAACATTCCACTCACTTTTCTACGTTATGTTTTTTTAGACACCAGGGTAGAGTGCATTGCGTGTATCACGGACGCAACAAATATTTATTTTATTTATTTATTTAAAGATACCTTACAGGCCCCTAGAGGCATTGTGTAAGGGGGGAGAGTACAATAAAGAACTATTACTTATACAATAGTTAATACATATGTGAATACATATGTAAAACATATAGGGTGAGGAATGTGCTGATATACTAATACAGTGTTACAATATGACCTAGGAAACAAGCCGAATGCTTTGGACGCGACAGCTCATTTAACAATAAAATATCACGCAGAAAACATAGTCAACAGAATTACAGAGCAGGCGCGACATAATTAGGCTATAACAGAACAGTATGAAGGTGTAGTTGCACATTAATAACGGGAAAGTCAATTACGAAGAATTATATGTCAGGTTATGTAGAGTTGTTTGAAAAATGCGTTGTTAGAAGAAGCCGGAAATTTTCTTGGTCACTTTCATAAACTATGATGTTAGGAAGTTCGTTCCAAAGACGAATGGCTCTTGGAAGAGCAGAGTAGTTAAATGAATTAGTCTTTCCGTAGATGCGCATGAAATTTAACCGATTGTACAACCGCGCTGTGACTTGTAATGAGTAGTTTCAAGAGGCAGAACTGATGGCGCTGTGTTATGGGCGTATTTATCAAATAAGGATAGCAGGGCTATATCACGACGATCATGCAAGGGCTGCAGTGAGAGGTCGAGTTTAATTTGTGTAATGTTTTTAGTATAGCCGTAACAACGTGAGATAAAACGCGCTGCCCTGTTCTGAATAGATTCGAGTTTTTCGATCAAATATTTTTGATGGGGAGACCAGACGGATGCAGCGTATTCAAGCTGAGGGCGGACAAATGTTAGGTAAGCTAGTTTACGAATATCTTTAGTAGAATTATGTAACTTACGGCGTATGTACCCTAATGATCTCGAGGAATTAGCGCATATGTATTCAATGTGCGTTGACCACGAAAGAGTCGAAGTTAGGTTAACACCAAGATATTTATATTGAGTATCATGCAAAATAGTGATGCTATCTATGTGATACGAAAAAGTAGAGTTCGCATGCTTGCGGCTAAAAGAAATAATTTTACATTTAGAAACGTTAAGCTTCATTATCCAAGTGTTACACCAAAGTGAAATAAGTTCAAGATCTTTTTGGAGGATTGTATGATCATCGGCACCCTTAATGGGACGATAAAGAATGCAGTCGAATGACAAGAATGACAAGAATCCTCATTGAGGAGGAGTAAATACAGGTCTTAAATACAAATAAATTATGCGCGAAGGTACATAGATTGTGAAATAAAACGTAGGAACCAAATGACTTGGTTTTTTTTTCTTTCTTTTTTTCTTTTTGTCTGTTGTGCTAATAGCATGCCGAAGCTGCAAGACATCAGAAAAATTCGACAGAAGTTGACCCAGCAGCGGGTGATAAGGTCTTTAAGGCCCGTGTGCGCTGCGTTCGCCTGACGACCGCCGCGTGCATCAGGATGAACCATTTTTAGCCGCAGCAAATAACAACAGTGCTCCTTTTTAATTAGAAGGCTGTCTCTTCGTCGGCGTTTCGGAAACCGGATTTACCTTGATCAATTTCCATATTTTTGTATAATAATTTCGCTAAGTAAAAATGATGTTGGGTGCACACTTCCAGATAAATTTGTTAGCGACGGCCTCCTTCAGGACTAAAATAATAAATACCTAAGGTTGCCTTCACTTTGAAGTGTGCTCTAGACGCCAAGAGAATACGGGCCGTGCCTTAAGTCAAGGACTTCTATACATAGCACAAGAGCAGGCACAGGTGCTCGAGCAAGAGCTTGAGCCAAAAAACCCTGACAGAAAGCAACATAAAGAAGGGCACATAGTTCCTATAACCGTTACAGGCTGTGTTGCTTGTAGCGTAAAAATCGGCATAGGAAAGGCACAGAGAGCCGGTTACAAAACCCATGGCAACGTCACATAACGCAATTAAGACGACATTTTGTTTTCCAAACACACTACAAGGCGAATACATCCGATATCCTTCCAATATAGCCGATATCCTTCTGGTATCATTCTAGCTCGCTCTGTTCCTTTTTTAACAACGAAGCTCTTTAAGCCAGCCGTAATTTGTGGTTCGTATCTAGAAACTATTATCAGCAGCAATGATGAAAGAAAAGAAAATACACTTTCTTGCCGAGGCGGGATTCGAGCCCGCGTACCCACGGTCCCAAGGCAAGCGTCGTAACCACTAGGCTATGCATCCACTTTTTTTTTCTTTATTGCATAGAATTATTAGTGATTATTTGTGAAAATTAGTTGCGTTACATTTATACACACATGAAAAACAAATTCACACACACTAGGCAGTTTAATGAAAGTTCAAAAATCGGGCAAACAAGCACAAGCGTCCAGATACGAAATCCATTCAGGAACGGGATCAAAGGTTGCAACCACACTCCGCACTTGAGCAGCCTCTTCCCGAAAGACAGACCTTGTGGAGCGAGGTGGCTCGGTATGTCTGTCGACAATTCGACTTCTCCATAATAGATGCAGTCCTAATAACATAAACAAATCATATGGTGCATTACTGATTGTCTTTTTGAAAGGAAGGAACCGTATGCGGTAAGGTGTGAGAGGAAATTCTTTTTTGACAGTTCTTTGTAAAATGTCCCAAAAATAAAATTCGTCACGACAAAGAATAAAGCAATGTTCCATTGTCTCAGGTTGGCTGCAAAGTCTACAATTTGTATTCCACGGTACACATTCCTTTTTCATGAAGCCATGTTTTAACTGGCAGGGTGGAAGTGTGCAGCTTAAAGAAAAATGTTTTCGCTGCTGGCGTTAAACGCATTCTACGGACACGACAAAGAAAATCTCGACCAAATCGTGAAAGATATGGCTTTCGATACGTAGGTGCAGGGAAAAAGTTATTTACAAGAACTATATTTAGTGACGCTCGATCAACGCTAAATAAATATTCTAACGTGAATCTGGCTTTTAAAAATGAAATAGTATCCACGAGTTCTTCTACCCATTAGACCCTGGAAAATGGGTCACGTACCCTAAGAATGCTGACCACTTTAACAGATGCGTACAGAAAAACCCACGTGCAACGTAGACCAATACGCGAGCTTAAGGATGTTTACAAAGTCTCAACAAGTCCTGAATCCGGCGTGAATGCTAGAAACGCCTTAGAAGCGAGGCAGGACAGCAGAGCCAGGACACCGCCATGGTTCAAGTATGTCGCGCAGCTCAATTAAGGCACACTTCTTAACGCACGCTTCCTTTTAGAGAGCCCTAAAAATTGGCGAGCGTCTGCAAATGCAAATTACGCGGCCCAAGTTACTATCAACACTGCCAGTGGGACGCAAAATGGGGCTGCGTCACTGAATTTTACATAGACATTGCCTCGTGTTTTATCAAGCTCGGGTGCTCAGCTTCGAAAAGTACGCTTCGCGTTTGTTTTCGAAGCGCAACTTAGTGACTTGTTCAAGCACAACTTACTACAGGTGCTCTCCCTTCATATACGGTCGTCATGGTGTGCTGCGCTCCTGTCGTTCTTCCTTCAAGAGACGGTATAGTAGCGTCGTTCTCAGCTGCAGCAGACTGAGTGGCAATCAGCCGCCTTTTTTAAGATGCCCATCTAGCATATCATACAAAACTTTGGACTAATCCAGCATGCTCTCCTTCCATTGTGTTATGTGTTTATACTTCCTCTTTCAAAATTTCATCGTTGTGTTTATATGCGGGAACTAGTTTAACCGTTGCACCTTCATAGATTTCATGTGGCATTTGAATCTTTGTCTGATTAGCTAGACCATGCCGACCCGCTGTTCTCGAACTGAATCATTGTTGCTGAGCTGAAACTTTACCTTGTGTTGCATTTTCATTGCATTTTAGCTGAGGTGTACTCATTTCTTTATTGCGATAAGGGGTAGCATATTTGTTCACCGTTTTCTTAAACAAGAAATAGTTACAAAAGAAAGATAGAAACTAACAGGTGAAAGGCTACCTGATCAACTGAAGTAACTGTCGGATTGGCTATTCTGCACTGAACGAGGGGGGAAAAGCAAGAATTATTATTATTAGTTGTTTTGAAAAAATACTATATATATATATATATATATATATATATATATATATATATATATATATATATACTAGACAGGAAAGAAAGCAAGAGGAGCAGGCTGGAAACTGCCCCCGGAAGGGGTACAACGCCTGCCTAATCTTCAGACAAGAGGAGACAGAAACAAAATAGCAAGCGAAGATAGGAAGAAGCGGAGGAAAGAGGAAAGAAAGAGCAAGATGACAAATCTGAAAGAATAAAGCCGAACGCACACAGTACTAATCACACAAAGTAGGGCCGGTCACTGCAGGTCGCCGGTCCTACTGTGTGTGCTGTAAGACGAGAAGAAAAGAAACGAATATATGATTCATGAAGCATAAGATGTGGATTGAATTACATGCCCAAATTTTTTAAGAAACAATTTGCTTATCCTTTAAGGAATCGTCCGTGGCGACGCGAGTTTTATCAACTTCCGAGCGTCTAAATACTCACGTATGTAAAACGGTTTTTTGATGCACTCGTTGTAACAATCTGTAAGAGCATAGCGTAGCTCCCTTGCGCTCGATCGCCTCTTGGGGAGACCAAAAACAAAGCCATTTGGGCTTTTCACTACCGAAGCCCTCTCTGCCACAGGCATGTCGAATATTCTTGCCTCGAATACACTAAACTCGCGCGACGTAGAGGTACTCATAAACATCAAGCGGCGTAAGCGTCTGTTGGTTTTTAGCAGAACCACGCTCTTGCCCTCGTTCCCCTCCACCTTCTTTTCAATCGATATATATATATATATATATATATATATATATATATATATATATATATATACAGTGTGTTCAATTTAAGTTTTGCGGAATTTTTCAAGATCGCGCGTATGTATATATATAGTGATTAGGAGTGTGCGCTGGCCCGGCCTTCATCGGATGTATGAGTAGGCCGGGCCACAGGCCGAAACGTTGCTAAAATAATAGTATTTTTGTTAAACGTGAGTATTTCTTTCATGCCCATACATCTATCTATCTATCTATCTATCTATCTATCTATCTATCTATCTATCTATCTATCTATCTATCTAGATAGATAGATAGATAGATAGATAGATAGATAGATAGATAGATAGATAGATAGATAGATAGATAGATAGATAGATAGATAGATAGATAGATAGATAGATAGATAGATAGATAGATAGATAGATAGATAGATAGATAGATAGATAGATAGATAGATAGATAGATAGATGGGACTGTTTGGTATCTGAATACAGTCTTACAGATTATATCGGTTTTAGAACGTTCAAGAAGGCAGTTGAATATCATCTAGGACACACAAAACTGGCCAGTGAAGCAAAATCACGGCGTTTTTGAGATAGAGGCTTTCAGTAAGGCAAGAAACAAGACAGCTAATTTTATTATTAAAGAAAAAACACAGAATGGGGGCGTATTAAGGCAAGAAAAAAATATAAACTATGTAAAATATAAATTAAAGGACTACTGGAAGCCCTGTAATGGGGCTTCCAGAAGTCAATTATCCGAGACGCCTGGCCTCCGACAACGCCAGCAATTTTTTGTTGCCTCTGGTTGCCTCGCCCTCCCTCTGCCCCCCCCCCCCCCCCTAAAAAAAAGGAAAAGAAAAGAGAAATAATATATACATACAGTAAAGAAAGACAAAAAAAATGTTAAGAAAGGAATACGTGACATTTCGCAGCGCAGGCTCTTCGGCAACTTTCCTAGGATCAAGCCTTTATCTCTTACCCTGCACGCCAGACAGTGGAGCAGCGAAAGCTCATGCGTACATTCACAGCTTTGATAGAGCAAAGAAGGCCAGCTTTCAAGAAACCGGAAAGCCCGGCCGAGCAGGCGAGCCCGAGTCCCATGGTTTCAAGTGTCTGCTAAGGATTGGGCTACCGGGCATTATCTTTGGAGCTTTGTACTGGTGGAACTAGCAATCGTGGCTTACAGTCTGTCACTTCGATCTTGTATTTAGCGGTGTTGCGAAGGGTAAATTAGTTGGTCACAGGATCCGGCCGAAGTCTTGGTATTACTCTGCCTTTGATTTCACTTGAGAACTTTCTGAGACTGCAGCCTCGTGCGTCTTCGATGCACTAAGCGACAAAAGCGCCTCCTGTAGTTCTTAAGATCCAACAGTCTCTGTGACACACACTTGAGCGTGTGTTTTTTTTTTTCTTCTTCTCATACTTTCGTTCAAATTTTTCCCCCAGAACAGTGTAGAAACTTGGCCCAACACATAGTTAAGATCCGTCCCTGCAATCCCTTATCACTTCCCTCTCTCCCTCTCTCTTTTTCTTTGTCACGTTTTCTTTTCCTTTTTTTCCCCTGGAAAGCAGAACCCGTACAGGTTGGGTATTAAAGGTGTGTTCACGGGTATTTGTGCAAAATGAGGTCTAAACGCTTGGTTTCCTTTCCTTTGCGTGTTGTCTTCTCTGCACTCTTTGCAAGTTTACCAAATATAATGGAATGCTCGTATCTAAAAGAAAAATTCAGGGGAGATATAGCGGTAAATGCGAGAGAAATTTGTTATCATGACGTCGAACCTCTTTGACGTCTCAGATCTATGATTGAAACCACGTTCACCTCATTGTAAGGTGTTCAGAAGCTATATATTGTAACGCCTTGGTTGAGGCGAAAGGAAGAAGATGAGGACGACGGATCTTTTGGCCGTGGAGCGCAGAACGAAACCGGGGCGGGACGGTTTTCTTAGACTCTCATCCAACATCTGTAAATAAACACGCCTCATCCGTAACAATACATGTATATATATATAGAACTCAAGCCTTTACCACAGCTTTTTTTTCGTTCAGACAGACAAAAAATGCAACAAGAAGGAAAGCAGAGATAGATCTAATTCGCACGTTGAAATCTTTGTGAGGCGAAATTTTTGTGAGACAATAAATAAGTGCTCACAACTAAATGCGACGAGGTACAATTGTCTTTATTTTCATCTTATGCAATGAGTTATCTCATGCAATGCGTATGCTTAGGCGCCGAATATGTTGCAACTTTAATGCCATGCAAAATTTATGCGCGAAACCGTTCACAAGTTATGCCAGAATGCTGAAATGTAAGCACCAGTCCATGCTCGGATACGGACTGTGCGACACCGACGCAGCGATGTCACCAGAACGAAGGCGATGTCTGATGCTTTCCAAAGGAAGAATGGTGAGGAGAGGTGTATGGGAATAGAGAAGAAGCAGGACCCATATGCAAATACATCTAAGGATAATATATCCCTTCTGTCACCCCCTGTGTCACAGTGGCTCATTCGGTGGTCTGTTTGAAAAAGTCTTTGTTGCGTTGCTATGCCTGCTACGCCTGCTATGCATGAGTTCGGCTTGGTTGTTGCCCTGATGGTGAATGGGGATATTTTCTCCAGAAGGATTGGCACACTGGAGTTAGTATTCTGGATCTAGCTTAATTGGGCGGCCATGCCACCATGTGTTCTTGGGGAACTTTCACCCAACCTCAGTAGGTTTATGCAAAATCGAGCACAAACCCAGTCGGGGGTGTTGGTAAAAATGGCCACATACCAAGCGGCCAATGCCCAGTGGTTCAATAATAGAGTAGGCCAGATTTTCAAAAAAAAATGTTCATAGAAGCCAATTAATATCATGCGCTATTCCTCGAATTCCTCGAAGAAGTTAAGCTAGCAACAATGCACCAACAAGCCCTATTTTCAACACTCCTAATAAGAGGTCAGTATACTTTGGGGATACCCATGAGCCGGCACTATATGTGCATGTTCATTCGTGATTTAATTGTTTGAATAAGCACACCAAAGGTGATGTAATATATATATTCTAAAGGTGTTTATTCGGCAGAGCTTGAAGCAGCGCAACGTCAACGGTCAGCGCAGTAACAGCTTCCAGCACGAGAGCCGTTGCCGATCAAGAGCGCTCGACCCACTGCGTTTTGATCCAGTAGCGCTGAACCCACTAGCGTCTCTGTTCTTCGGTACTATATATATATATATATATATATATATATATATATATATATATATGACTGAAATGTAGGAAATAATGAGGAAAAGCAGAAATGACGAAATGATCACTTGTCGCCGGTGGGGACCGCCCCCATTAACTTTCGCATTACACGTGCGGTGCACTACCAGTGGTGCTACAGTGACGACCATCAATCCGTCCACTCACTGTTGTATTTATGTGTGCTAGAACGCGCGAGCCGTGACTGGGTGCTGATGGCTAGGACTTGAGCCTGCTATCTAGGACTTCGGGGCCGTGCCGTCCCCCACAATATAAAAAAAAGTTCGATAGCGAAGGAAGGCCTCGCATTGAAAGCAGCAACGAGCATTTTGTCAGTAGCAGCCGCCAAGCCTCTTTAAATCAAATGCTCATAAACTTTATCAAGCAGTCCTAATTCACTCTATTCTTTCAGTACCAAAGGAACTCGGGCCCCATTGAATAAACTTTGAGGTTACGACAGGTGAAATCGCTGCGAGACACTGCAGTTCGACAGAGCAATTTAAAGAAAGCCTCTTCATCTGGTACCGGACGCTCAGAAGCAAGCACGTTTGACCCTCCGTGATACTGGTTTCCAGTAGGTGGCGTGAATGTTCTCCGAAATGCGTCGCTCTCGGGAACACTTGCAGTCACCCATCCCAGTTTCGTAGTCTTTTCTGGTGGTGCTTCATTTTCTTTAATTCTTTTTTTTTAGGTCATCTCTCTGCTCCCGCCTGTTCTTCTCTCAAAATAAAGCCGCTTTCCTGATCTTTCTGACAGGAATGAAACAATACCAAAAGGGGAACCTGCAGCGACGACACTTGATGACGGCCTAAAAACAATGGCAGGTCAGCGCATGCGGTGCCGAAAACTGTTGCGCTGTGAACGTGAACAAAAACAACAAACCACGTATAGGTGAAACGAGGGGTAACGTATACGGTCTAGGGGAGCGCATTGTAAAGACAGAAATGCCAGTGGGCACTGTGTCATGCCAACGGAAAATAAATGGAACTTCTTCTATCTTGCTCTCTCTCTCTCTGAACCTCTCAAGGGCGCTCATCTCGTAAGCAGGCCGAGAGCTTGACCCGGTTTCCTTCTTTTCTTTTTCTTTTTTTTTTCTTTTTCGCACGGCCCGCAGCATGACAGGCCGGAGTTCTTTCGGCACAAGTGTTCTCCGACATACTGCAGCAGGGGGAAAAAATACCAGTCCCGGCTGTCAGAAGAGAAGGACGACGTGCTCGAGTGCGTAGGCGTCGCGTAAGCTTCCCCGAGGGCACACCCACTCCGTTGCCTGGAGGACGACTTTCTCTGTACCTTGTAGCCCCACTTCTTCCACTTGTTTTCAGCTTCTGTTTGTTGCTGATTTTTTTCGTTTTTTTTTTCTTGCCCTGATCGTAGACTCGCGCGTCGATGATGTGTCGGCGGTTCGGATAAGCTGTCACACGAATGCCAATTACTCATCCCCGTTTAGTTCCCTTTTAGTATGCCTTTATTTTGTAACGTAAAGCTGCCATGTCCTTATCAGGATATGTCGCACCTACCACACCACCGATCAAAGTCGGCATCTTGTGGAGTGAACGAAGCACATATGAGAGAGGTACCATAGCTGCATAAAGTTGTCATGAGTGATTACAGATCCCGCAACTTGTGCCCTACTTGCACCTCAAGAGAGCCATATGATGTGCCCCGTGTTATATAGTAATCGATAGTTAAAAACTACAGCTCGAAACCACACAGGATGAAAATGAAGCCAAGACGAACAACGCGCTGAGCTATAAACCTTAATTATATTGGTAGTTCAGTGCTTTGTCCGTCTTGTCTTATTTTTCGTCCTGTGCAGTTTCATGCTGTAGATTCAAGTACTAGTGCCATTCGTGTAAAAAAATTTTTCTGTCAGTTGTCATCGAATTCGCGTTGAAGAGGAAGTACCTCTTAAAAAGTATTATTCCCATTATGGGCGAACCCGCTTTCTCAATGCGAACTACGTTGTTATTTACCCGATCAGAATAATAGGCTGATTGAGTTCCACCAGTTAAGGTCTAGTTCGCTTGCTTTTGCACTTATTGTGTTGTTGACGACCAGCTTTCTCCACTGACGTCGTGCATTACCAGCGCAGATGAGAGAGGAACGCCCGCCATCGACGACTCTAGTGAAGTATGGTCACCTTTACCAAAGCCTCGCCAATTCGCAGAACCACTAGATAAGACTCATCCACCAACTAGGAATGGCCCGGCAGTAGGCCCTGCATCAGTCCGATCAGAAGGCCAGGACTTGCAAGTGCTCGCCATGCCGAAGTCACTCATGGATGTTATGCGTACGTTACTGACCCTGAATGCTCGCAGCTCACTGCAGGTACTCGACGTGGTGAATCCAGTACTTGCAAGTCTAGAATAGCATCGTGGCTCATTCACCGCTGTCGTTCCGTAAAGATGTCAAGAAAGCATCCCTTTTTCAGTGGAATGCTCGAGGCCTCCGATCAAGACTTTCGGATTTTCGACCTTTCATTTTTGCGAACAAGTTTCCCGTCAACGTCGTCTGCGAACCAAATCTTCAAACTACAATCCGGCTATCCGGCTATGAAGTTTTCTCATCCACGTCTATAAAGTGGTTCTCAGACATAGAAACCCATGGAAGAGATCACGTTCCTACCCGGAATGTCATGGCCACTCCTTGAAGATCAAGGGAGTGGCCAAGTCTCTATATATTGCCCTCCGTAGAACAGACTGGACGAAGTTCAGATCGCTTATGGAAGACGAATGTCAAGAAGGCTAGTCATCATTTCTAGATAATCAGATTAGAAATGGACTGCAAGATGCTATGTTCACATTTAGGCCTTCTCCAAAGTTTACTGAATATGAAGGTCAAGTGGAAAGGCTTCGAACGATTCGCCAACGGGCAGAAAGAAGATACAGGCGTTCCAAATGTATTCACGATCTGAAGGAGGCGAGGCCGATCCAAAATAAAATTCAGCTTCACATCGATACCATACAATCTCAGAAGTGGAAATCCTTTTCCGAGTCCTTGGATCCTCGTAAGCCTCGGTCCCGCATGTGGAGAACTCTGCGTAGCCTACAATTGTCTCCGCAACAGCGCCACCCTCTTAGCTCTCTTGCCTTGCATCAAGGACGACGTGAGATCGACGTTTCTGAGGACTTCTGCGCAATAATCGCTGGCTTGCCATCACTACCTGTATCATTAGCACGTGATGTTGCGGCATCCCAAGACTCTCGCATGGATATCATGTTCTCCGCGGAGGAGCTAGAAGCTTCGCTGGCGACTTGTAGGAAGTCATCATTGCCTGGGCCCCACGGAGTCACATACAAGGCATTTGAAAACCTTTCCTGGCGCCAAGGATTGATTCCTTGAAAGTGGAACGTCAGCCACCTAGTACCTTTACTTAAGAGCTCTAAATCTCCGTTAGACTTGGCATCGTACTGTACCACCACTCATGCCAGTTGCATTGGGAAACTAATGAAAAGGATGGTGTTGACGTGCCTTGAATGGTACTTAGAACATAATAAGGTATATCCGAATGCAATGGCGGGCTTCCGGAATGGTCGGTCGGTGCATGATTTGGTAACATCTATTCAACACCAAAAGAGCATGAAACGAATAATCATGGCCATGTTTCTTGATGTGAAAGACGCATATCACAATGTAGCGCACCAAGCAATCCTGCATGCTTTGACCGATGTGGACATTGGTGGCCGTGCACTGCGCTGGATTCACAGCTATTTGGAGGATAGATCCTTCTTCGTACTTAAAGAGGGTGCAATGACATCCCACCATATCAGCAGCAAAGTTGTGCCGCAAGGCGGAGTGTTAAGCCCCACACTCTTCAACGTAGCACTGTTAGGCCTTGTTGGATCATTGCCAAGGACGGTCCAGATATCCATCTATTAAGATGATATCTGCATTTCGGCGTCCGGCGTGACTCTTCCACAGATACGACCGAGACTGCAGAAGGTGGTCAAACGAACGTCGTCTTACCTGCGTATGAAAGGCCTAGAACAATTCTCAGAAAAGTGCCGATTAGTCACATTTACACGCAGAACAATGACTTCATATGCTATACGCATAAATGGAGAAGTAATTACTTACGAAACAGAGCACCGCTTTCTTGGAGTCATCATCGACCGTCATTTGTCTTGAACGCCACATAATTCATATATGAAAGAGGTTGACTGCAATAGCCCATGTATTCAAATTAGTCGGTGGAAAGTCTTGGGGCGCATCTGTGCAATCTATACTACAGCTGTATCATGCAATATTTATGGGCTTCCCATAATATAGCCTGCCCGGGCTGGGAAGCACCAGTAAAACGAACATTCGCACACTCCAGAGTATGCAAGCCCAAGTTCTCCGGACGTGCCTCGGCCTCCCTAAGTGTGTATCCACAGCAGCCACAATCGCCAAAACACGTGACCAGCCTATATCAACGTACATTGGAGTCGATGCTCTAAAAGTGTACATTTGACATGTCGCCAGGACACCCTTCCAGCATGTTGCTTGCCTGCCAACAACTAGGCCGCATACGAGCTTTAGCCATCACCTGGCTACTCACGGAGCATCACTACTATCGAATTATGCCCCAGCAGCATGGCCTTCGTTGCCACTGTGGTCTCTGCATTCACCTAGAGTATGCCTTACCATTCCAGGCATCAAGAAGATGGCACAAGTGCCATCAGCAGCATTGAAGCAGGCAGCATTATTGCTACTATACATGAAGTCCACAGTGACCGCTTACATGCTTACACTGATGGGTCGGTCATGCACTCCAGTTCAGCAGCTGCAGTATTTCTCCCAGCAAATCTGCAGTGATAAAACTCAGGACATCGCACATGAAATCAACGACGGCTGTCGAACTTGCAGCTCTGGATGCTGCAATGGTATTTATCGATCAGGAACCACCCCAGAAATGGTCCATTTTCTGCGATTCCAAGGCCGCCCTCCAGAGTTTGCTCTCTGCATTATGCCGTCGACCCCACGAACGACTTGTCGTGGACACACGCGAAATTTACCATCTGGCAGTTGACAAAGGACATGACATCGTCTTTCAATGGCTGTCAAGTCACTGTGGTATTCTTGGAAGCGAGCAAGCATATGCAGCCGCTCGATCTTCACATACCAGTGCGGATTGCGTCGCTATCCCTATGTCCAGAACAGACGAAGCGGAAAAGCTCCGTGCGCTTGCTCGCGAGCTTACGTTATCCCAATGGAATTCAACAGACTTTAGAAACCAGCGCCTCTGCTCTCTGGATCCTGATCTGAAGCTCCGCCTTCCACATGGCTTACCACGATGGGAGTTAACTCTCATTTGTCGCCTATGGCTTCGAGTAGCTTTAACTAACGCGTACTCCTACCTTATCGGAATGGCCACAAGTCCAGGTTGTGACGTTTGCGGATGCAAAGAGGCGATAGCGCATCTTCTGTGTGATTGTCGTCGTGTTAGTGCACAAAGAAAATGTCGCAGTTTCACCCGAAAGGCGAAGCATCAATTGCGATAGCAACTTAGTAGAGGGCTATACGGAGTAAGGATAGTAGTTTTATCAGCTGTATAAGCTGGGACATGCAGCAGCATCAGCAACGCGCAGAACGGTTGTCGACACCGTCGCCGTTATGCCCGCGTTCGCACCGAACGCGCGCGTCGTTGGTGACTGTTGCCAGGGCCTCTGGGGGCGGCTCGGAGGTTTTCGACGAGATCGGAACGGGAAACTCGCCTCGCAGCGTTTTTATATAAATACGCATTTGGTGCGGCGGATAAACGTCGCCTCCCCTCCCTCCCGTCCCCCCGCGGCCTTTCGGGCGACGGAAGAAGTCGCGTTTGCTCTATAAAAATGGTGATTGTAAAGGAAGAAAGAGACGTTTAATTCTGCAGTCCTTCAGGGAGCACGGTGCAGAACGCGCGTTTGTTCTCCGCCGTGCGTTCGCTCCCCGTGAAAGCACGCGTCCCTCGCGTCCTTTCACTCGCACATACAGCATCCGGCGATTTTGGCGCTGAGCCGTGCTCCCTCAAGGGCTGCAGAAGATAGCGCCAACCTTTCCCTTTCCCTCAAGAACCACTTACCTTACCTTTCATCGCCGTAGACGTCATACGGAACTTCACGGCGACGGGGACGGCAACGCCGACGGCAGAAATCCTCTTTGAGTGTCCATATAATTGCTATCGCAATAAAAGTACTCAGCACTACGCTCGACAAGATTGACAGCTGTCCCCTTACGGAAGCCAGAATTCTTGGTCCCTGGTCCCAGCCGACGTCGGCCCGAACTGCTTTAAAAACACTAGTATGCTTTCTAAAAGAAACAGGACTCGTTGAAAAACTATAGAAGTGCGAACTGATGCGTTCCTCTTCTTTATTAATTTTTTATCTTCTCTTGTTTTCTTATCTTTTCTGCCCTTACCCCATCCTCCTGTGCAGAGTATGCAACCGGACACTTCCCCTGGTTAACCTTTCTGCCTTTCACCTCTTATTTTCCTTCCTTCCTATGGTGCTTCTTGAAGGTTGTGTGATATTTGTTCCGGCGTAACGTTGGCCTATTTACGAAATAAATGTAGTTAAAAGCAAGAGCATTAGATATCTCTCCTACACCCGTGTGCCATGTGCGCTGTACAATGATAGTAAAATGATTTTATGTGAAGCTGGCAAAGGCAGATCCATCCTCTAGTCACCTGATTTCTACAAAAATGCGAGCATGTTGTCTTTAGCATGGAAGTCGTACATGCACTGCCTGGGCAGTTATCACTTTGTGTGTTTGTATGTTTTTCAATTATGGAGTTTTACGCGCCGGAACAACGATCTGATGATGAGTCAAGCCGTAGTTTGGGGACTACGGACTGCTTTTGACCACCTGGCGTTCTTTGACGTGCACCTAATGCACGGTACATGGCCGTTCTTGAATTTTGTCCCCATCTAAATGCGGCCGCCACGGCCGGCCCGGATTTTATTCCGCCATCATGCTTAGCAGCGCAACGCCAGAGCCACTAAGCAACATCGGTTTGTGTTAGCACACAGTGTAATGAATTTGTAATGCATGATTCTTGTCGACACGAAGAACACAAGTGGCTAACACGCCTGCTTGAGTGATCTAGTTGCGTGCGCCGTCTCACTCCTTATCTCTTGTGCGGTTTTAGCACTTCAATTTTGGTTCAAGTTTTGTTTCGAATGCCGGCCTGCAGTCTATCCATCGCCTACGCTTTAACGCTCAATCTTTCTACAGGAAGCGACGAAATGACGCAATGACGCCAAGAAGGACGTCATTATAAACGCCGAATGCACGCCGTATATATAAGTCATGCAGATGTTCCCGACCGACGCTTCAGGACAGGCTTTTTTTTTTGTCACGAGAACTGAACAGCTCGTGGGAGTCCTGATTCCCGAAATTCGCGCACTCCTCCGTTGGCAGAATTTCCTTTGCGCAGGTTCCTTTGTGAGTCGCTTCCATTGGTCGATTTCCCGACAAGATTTTTCCTATTTGAGACACTTTCCTTGCAACGCGTCATGCTCCGGCAGCGGCGAGGCGCCTCTCGAGAGCCTCGTTTACGGCCTTCTACACTGTTTAAATAAACATTGCCGTGCATTTCTGCGCTGAGCTCACGCGGTGTGGCATTTTGTTCGGAACGCTTTTAAATCTTAAGAGCACTGATGGTGGCAGTTTAAAAAATGTAGATGTGATCTCTTCTTGCATGGCATACAGCTTGAACGGATATTTACAGGGCGACGGGTTGTGGTACGCCGGCTTACAGAAGAAGTATACTTTGTTGTTCGGTTTTCATTGGTGTATGGCGTTCTTTAGCTCAGTAATGATGCTACTTACGCAGTCACAACAAGTCGCATCTCCAATGATGCACCAGAGCGCTTGTTTCACAATAGAGCGCTTCGCTTCTGTCTCTGGAAGCGACACCTTTAGACTTCTGATAGTATTTTAATTCAGACTACTGCTGCGGTATACCTTGGTTTAAATATGTAGGCCATCTGCCGAAAGTTAAGTTCCGCACTATTGCGTGTAACGTATACTGGTGACTCCTTCTAGCGTTGTGGTGTGGGCAATCTTATTTTTTTTCCCTATCAATCTCCTTTCGTCTTTGCTTTTGTTAGCTCTCCACTTCGTCACTCTCTATCTCCCCTTTTACGTGCCCGATTAATCTCGGTTCCAACCTCGGGACACTCCCGGACCTATGTTGCCACCGTATCCGACATGCGGTCTACACACGTAAGCCCGATCTTAGTCCGCCGCTGAAAATGTTCACTGTGACTGATACGTCCCGAAACACTGCGATTTATCCGCCCGCAATCGCAACCTGCGTGACTCTTTCCCACAGTGGGTTAAACTGCAATAGTCTCTGACGAGTTCATAGCCATAATTTCCTGAGGGCGCTGGCTGGCCTACGAACGTAAACACAGCGTAGTTTGTTCTTTTCCAACCAGTAACTCTTCGCCCCCTTTGCCTCCTTCCCACACACACGCGCGCACAAGAAGACATACAGGAGGGGGAGGCTTTACGCCTTACCATACGTTTTGTTGGGCGTATAGTAAGAAAGAGCATGTCTATATTTTCCTGTTGTCTGCACCAAAAGACAGACGGACTGCTGAGCGATTAATGAGAGTGTGTCAGAAGCGCTACCTCGAAGTAGTGAGAGCACCGCGAATTTGTCCGCGAGACATCTTTTTCCCGCATGTGCCTTTTTTTTGTCACGGCGCCATCAATTAGTGAGAGGCTATGCACTTTCAGAGCATCGCTACTTGCACATCAAGCGAACTTAGTATGAGGCCTCCTCCACCCTAGGCCTCCTCCACTCTCACAAAACAGGTGGATTGAACTCTTTATGCTGTCTCAAAAAAAAAAAAAAAAAAACTCGGAGAAGCTGACTCCTGCAGTCGCTCGACCTTAAGGTCGGTTATAGACACACCTCAGAAGAATAGTACAGAGAAATACAAAGAGCAACCGTTTTGGCGCACATATTTTACCAACAGATGTGTGATTTGAGCATATTTGCTTAGCAACACAACGCCGTTGCCACTGAACCACTCTAGTGGGCATACGTGTTCCTTAATTCTTCAGCCAACCATCAAAAGATACAAGGAAAATATTTCATTTTCATCAACATCGAGCAAAAAGAGATGAAGCCAACAGTCGAAGTGCTGAATTACGTATGAGGCACTCTATTCAATGAAGCAACTGACGCTATTGTCTTCTCCGATATCTTATTCAGCGCTATAAATCTCCTGCGTTTATACCGACTACTTCGGTTCAGCTACATTTAAATGCATTTATGCGAGGCATTGATTTTCCCTGCTGTCACATTGAACCTCGATTTTAACCTCACTGCATCTTCTTGACCAATGTCGTTGTATACTTTAAAACTCCCACGATCTTGTAGAGTGTGCGTTTCGAAAGTGACAGCATTATCTATATTCACATATGCTATTGCGAACTTTCAACTAACGAACCGATATATGGCTCACATAATACACTGAGTTCATATTCCGGAGATGCTTTTTAGAGTAATACCTAGTTAAGCCACCAACACCAGCATAAAGGTTAAGCAAATCCTGAGAGCATCATGTACACGCATAATTAATTTACTTCAAACTCTGATAGCTCGATGAGTGCAACCTGACTGATAGCAATTTTTTAAATTTATTACAAAGGAGTCCACACGCAACAAAGTAAACGAGAACAAGTTGCACGGCTTTCTTGTCGCCAACTACTTAAGTAATGTTTATATACACCAACTGCGGCCAAAGCTGCAGAACACTGTCTTGCAAGCCGGATTTACTTCGCAAAATAGCTTTGCTTTGCGCTCACTAACCTTGTATAACCCATCAACTTTTCTTCGTGACGCTATATTCACTTGAACATTTTGCCTGCGCCGCAGTTTTGTCCGAAGCACTTTTATTTATTCACAGTTAGCAAGCGCGTTATATCAGTAAGGTACCCGTCTTCCTAAACGCGCGAATAACAAAGCCGTAGTATTATTTTGAGCTCGGTGCCAAGATATCACTCGCCATTTCGCGCCGGCTAGCGCATCCATCTTCACCTTTCCGTTTTTGTACGTAACTGCTCTCACGCCAACAATGATCGAGGGGGGGGGGGGGGGGGCGTTTTCTGTGCTTATTGTTCCAGAACCCTACCTTACGAGGGCCTTGGGGCTGTCAGTGCGGAATTCCGACATGCAGACTCGTGTCTGTCGTGCCACAACATTCTCTTGCAACCGGAAACGTGCCTCTAACACTCTGCCCGAGTCACGACGCAAGGCTGTACTCAACAACCCAATTGTTGCACGTTCTGTAGTAAATACGAGCACGAAGCTGACTTTATTTGGGGGCGAAGCTCCTTATAGCGGCATCCGTTCGTCCCCGTCGTAGTAGGTAGCCACGTCTAGTTTTATGAATTGCTCAACAGATGGCGTTGTGTGTCCGTATATGTATGTATACCCATATATACATATATATGTATACGTATAGTATAACCGGAAGCCGACTTCCGCTTCCGGTTCCGCTTCCGTTTTCACTTCCGGTTCCGCTTCCGGTTCCGGAAGCCAGCTTCCGGCTTCCGGAGAACGCTTCCGGCGTTTTATGAAAAAAAAAATTCCGAAAGTTGTGTCCGTAGCGCGGAATCGAACCAGGGACCCCTCGCTTCCGAACGTGCGGCGCTAACCACTACGCCACGAAGCGCACATAGACACACGCACCACGATGGCAATAAATACCCAACATTAACGAAAGGCCACGTTTCTAGCGCGTTTCTAACGCGTTTGTGCTAGCGCGTTACGGCACGTGTAAGAAGCTGGTGTAAGACGCTGTGGCCTCTCCGCCTTACCTTCAACGCGTTTCGAACGCGCTGCCTAAGGCGGTGGCAAGTCAAGTTCAAGTCGAGGAGCGTTTATGAATACGGGGGGTATACTCTCTCAGCAGTCATGTGATGGCGTCGGCAAACGCGGTGCACGTTCCGGCATGTGTAAATGGCTGCGTAAGACGCTGTGGCCGCTCCCCCTTACTAGAGAGTACTGCATGTTTCTAACGCGTTTGTGCTAGCGTCCCCTTAAGCGGGAGATCCGATGATTCCCTCCGGAGCTTCGCCCACTCATCATCATTCACCCCGTGGATATGCTGTGATTTGTTTACCGTGATTCGAACTTTTAACTTTTCTTTATAGTCACCTCAAAACTTCGAAGGACTTACTCGTTTTTCGCTACTCGCATTACTCGCATTTCGCTACGAGTAATCCCACACGCGCTGTTGAATACAACAAAATAAACGGCGTTATCCTCGTGGGAAAAATACGAAAATAAATGACCGGGCTTAACAAGTTAATGGCTTCAATCTCACTGTTGTTTTAAAAAAGTAAGCTTGTTATAAACGCCAATTGCATTACCAGTGCGAGTAGACAGTGTTCATTAATATATTTCAGAATTATCATACAGCCAAGAAGGAGCCTTTCTGAACCGTCAGGTTTAGTTGAGACTATATTCGTGGGCACATTTAATATATATATATATATATATATATACTGAAATGCCTTTATGGATACATCAGGCTTCGTCGTATAGGGTGGAGGAGGGCTTCAGGAAATGAAGAATAAGCGTGTCAGCCACCCGATGGCAAGTTTATTGAGAAATAATCTCTGGATCCGGCGTCTGACGGGCTTAATTGTTCTCAACACTGTCCTCGGGCGCATGCTGCATCGAATGTACAGCCCTCCAACTTCTGTCTCCTCTTACTTTATTAGAGTTATACGTAGCAGGCGACACTGCGTTGAAACATGCGTTTCAAAAAATACTGTGGCTGATATTTACCCATCCAGGTTGCTGAAGATGAATTTGCACAATTTTGAAGTTGCACAATTTTGAAGCAGGGCTTGCCCATTTTTTAACAAACCTTAACTTTTTTTTCTGAACGTAGTGACTATGGTGCTCAATTGTACCGACTATGTTTCACCTTATTCTATACATCCTTTCTAGATGCTAGGTCCACAGACAAAAAGGCAAAGTAAGCAATGATGATGATTATGATGATTTTATGGCCTCCCCTTTGAAACGGGACGGTGGCAAATAGTCACATAGCCTGCATGTTTTAATCAGGTGTGATATACACGTTTTTTATCTAGCATGTTTTTATTCATTTGATTAATCTTTTTTCCTAAATGTCTACCTTGTACCTCTACCTATGACTAAAATATCAAATCAGGTCGTATCAATTTATTCGCTCCTTTTTTTCCACCAATACTCTAAACGTATCTTCCTTATTTCAACTACTGACCGGTTGATGCTTCCGTCCACTCTAAACCCAAGCGCTTCCGAAAGGTGTACGTTACTATACACTGTTCTCACTGGGTGAATCCCTTCACATTCCATTAAGATGTGTTGAATGGTCTCCGGATCTTTTCTGCAGCATACACATGCCTCATCTAGTTGCGAATATTTGCTCCGGTATGTTTTGGTCCTTAGGCAATCGGCTCGAGCCTCAAATAGCAAGGCACTGCCCTTTGTGTTATCGTACAGATTTTCCCATCTAATTTCTTTCTTCGCATTCTCGTAAATATTCATTGTCCTTTTCTTTCCATTCTTTGCATCCAATTCACTGTCTCTGTTTCTCTCACTTCCTTTCTGATGACTCCTGGTTGTCTATTTACAGTTTCGATTGACCAATTTCCTTGAATTCTTTCTCGATTCTGTGTCCACACTTTTCATGTACAGATGCTTCTGCACTTTAGCCACCCAATTTTTTTCATCCATGTTCATGAGTCTTTCTTCGAAACTAATTTTGCTCTGTGCTTCTCTGACTTCAAAAGAGGCCCAACCCATGTCAGCTTGCACTGCCTCCTTTGTGGCTTTACCGTGGGATCCCAAATCCAACCGGCCTACTCATCTTTGGTTAACTTCCAACCCCGACAAGATATCCGATTTTAAGCATAGAATGACATTTACGAACGTTAGCACTGGCTCCATTACTCCTTTCCAGATTCCACGCACCATCTCATACTTATTGTGGCCCCACAGTGCTCTGTGTTTCTTTATTGCTGCATTCCGCTTCCCCTTCATTTTCCTATTATCTTGGTGGGTGCTTCAGTAAATCTTTCCTTCGTTTATGTAAACGCCGAGGTACTTATATTGTTTGACTATAGGTATGACTTGTTGAATTAACACCTCGTAATTACTCGTCTCTTCATTAAAGATCATAACTCCCGATTTTTCTGTGCTAAACTTAAGGCCTAGATTTGTTGCTGCGTTGGCACAGATATTCGCAAGTGTCTGTAAATCTCGTGTATTGTCCGCTAGTAGCACTATGTCGTCCGCATACATCAGTCCAGGGACCTTCTGTTGCGCCATTTGTCCATTGCGCATGTAGAATAAATCAAACCCTAATTCGCTGTTTTCCAGTCGCCTTTGTATGCCCTTAACATAAAGCGTGAACAACAAGGGAGACAGAGGACATCCTTGCTTCCGTCCTTGGTAGATTCCCACCACTTCATTACCTTGTCGACCTTGCCATACAACTTGTATTTGATTTTCTCTATATATCTCCCTCAGCAGCTCCACGAAATCGGCATCTATGCCTTCGTGCTTAGAAATATCCCATAACAATTCGCTGTCAACGTTGTCATAGGCTCCTTTAATATCTAGAATGCTCTCGATAAAGATCTTTTCTGAGGTACTGAAATCTCTATGCACTGGGTTAGTACGGGCATATTATCCTGTAAGCGTCTGCCTGGCCTGAACCTATTTTAAGTTCCCCCAGTACATTATTTTTCTTCACCCACTTCGACAGTTCTAATTTAATGGATTGCATTGCCATTCTGTATATCACCGACGTTACTGTAACTGGCCTGTACGAGATCGTCTTATCCCTATCTCATTTGCCTTTGTAGACCAAGTTCATCTTGCTTTCGCGACATCCAACGGGAATTTTCTTCGCTCTAATCACTTGCTGTATGGCATCAGTCAGCAGTGCCTTGCTCTTTGGACCGGGGTTTTGATTACCTGTATTGGGATTTCATCGGGTCCGGCTGACGTGTTATTCGGGACACTTTCTGCTGCCTTTTTCTAATAAAAACTTTCTATGCTAAACTTTGATCTCTCAGGCTTATCTGTTGTTGCTGATTCTGTTGTCGGAACTACTCTTTCTTTCGTGCCGAAGTTATCCCTAATAACGTCTTTTATGTACCGCAAAGCATCATCTTCTTCGTATATGTTACCATATTCATCCCTTATAGCTGTTTGCGAGTTTTTAGTTGGAGCTCCGAGTGCTTTTATATGGTTCCAGAATCCTTTTGGGGCGCCTTTGTCTCTTTTGTGATGTTATGCACCCAACGTTCACTTGCGCATTTAATTTTCCCTTGCACGAGCTCACTCGCCACCCTTTTCTTTTCTCGGATATTTGTTCCATCTAAGGAGCACCTCTTCGGGTAAGTGCAACTTTTTGGCTGCTCGATGATCCCTAGACGCCTGCTTACGCTCTTCTATATCTTGCGTTATTTCCTTGTTCCATCACTTACGTGGTTTCCTCTTTCCAACCCAGCAATTTTTTTTTCTTTGTCTGTCTTATTTCCTGCTGAGACATCTAAGATAATGTATTGGCTTGAAGAAGTCCCCCCCCCCTGTGGCGGGCATATGTCAGCGGCAAGCCACAAGTTTGGCCTTTCTGTTCTGTTGCAATATCCTGCCTCACGCGTTCCTGAGAGACTTAGGAAATGTTACGTTAGTGGGTGACTCGCTCCGACCTTTTCTTCTGAAATGGTCTACCGAGAAGGTCCCATGAGAATCAAGTTCGGCAGTTCAGCAGTCACTCTTGACCTGAGATTAAGTCGCAAATGTGTCCGCGACTCCACTCCTGGCACTTAGTTTTTTTTTTTTTTTTTTTCTTGGTGTCTTTGCCTTAGTAGGACGACTGCGACTTCTCTCCTAAGTGGGTCCGTGATCAGGGTATCGGGGAAATGGATGCGCTTAGTGCAAGTTATGTCTTTTTGGCTTTTTCAAGCACGAGAATATAGAAAGTGCGCTTCGGTAGAGTTGCACTAAGTAGGCTATTACAAACGCGCTGTGCATTTTACGGCTAGTCGTCCCTATGGCTGTGTGCTCAAATCATGACGTACGATCTGTTGTAGACTAGAGGTCGGGGATCTGCCGGGGAGCTCTATAATGAAAATATTTTTGTCCGTGAAGGCAAGGCAATACCCTTCGCAACTATCGCGAAGAGCAGCGGGTACTATTCCCTGGTAGTTTCTCCCATGCTATTGTGAGACCATTTCTGGTGAGCGTTTGCAGTACATCCTGTTAGGTACCATGGTACCATTGTTCTCACTCTCATTACAGGCAACCAGACGGTATATACCGCTGTTTTCGTTTAGTTCGAACACATTTTTTTAAATACCCTTAGATGAAAATCCAAGTGGATTTCTGGAAGACGAGGAAATCCCCTGCATGAGAAAGCCTCAATGCCAAGGTAGCTAATTAAACGGATTTACAAATTTTTAATGTGCACTTTAATGCTCACATTGCAGCTGGCGAGATTGAAGCTGAGCAGCAGTGAAATCATGTCTGCTTGGCCGAAATTCTCAGACAATGGCAACAATTTCGAGATATTCCTTCCCAAAATCTAAACATGCATTGGCGTTCGAGTTAAGATCATCTATAACTGCGAGTGGGCCCTTTTCCCACATTTCTCAACAACAACGTTATTGTATTTCTTAACTCAAAAGTGATGCTAGCCTTAAGATTTCTGATAAGAAGACAAGACTTGCTTGCTTCGTGACTCCAATATCAATGAAGGCTCACGAAGCAGCGTTGATAAATCTAAAGCCAGTGCATTTCGACGATAGAAGGATGAAACGCATATCATGTTTGAGTCAGCTTCCTGGTTGTTCTGTTTAATCTGATCACTGCGTTATATGAAGGGACCTTTCTCCTCTTTCCAATCCTCCTCCAGCCATGTTTCCAACAATTATATATGAACAATTTTTGCCACCACGTAGCTTACCGGGGACCTTCAAAGTTCACATCGTCCAGCCTACCTAGCACAGTCGAGAGTTCTTTGCTAAGCACAATTTAGTGAGTGCAGTAACTGCTGTCGGAGGAGAGAATCGTGGGGCACTGCTCCGTGCAGTCAGCAGCACTAAATCTTGAACAGCGCATTGATCCGCTTATTGAGGTTACGCGGTGACTTCGTGACAGAACGGACGCGTGCTCCATCGCGTTTATGTTCACGCGTTTTGTTTTCAAATTTACGAAGAACCCGCTATCAGATCACGTGTTTTAGCCGAATACTTAGACCAACCCAAGCACTATCATATCTATGCGTAATACGCAATGTACACTATACATACAGGCGGTAAAAACTGAGTGAGGCCTCATAAACAGAATCACTTCCATAATGTGTGCACCAGAACATATCTCGGATGCTAAGTGCTTACCTGCAGAACACTGAGCATTTAGGAAATGTTGCCATCGCATTTAGATGCGATGGCAACAAACTCCAACCACCCTGTCACAAAAACACTAGAGCTCCCATTTGTGCGTCCAACCATTCACCGAACGCTTTCGTCATTTGTACGTGGGTCACTCTGCTTGCTTTTTCTTTTTGGCGATTTATTAGGAAAGTCAAACTAAGGCACTTTCGTGCGCCCTAGAGAATTCAATTCTGAGTCAAAGCTCGTGCGCTAATTTTCCAGACACTCTCTCCTCACGTTGGGTGGCGCGCACGTGTCCCATTTGCGCGTTGGACCGGAAAGGCCGCCGCTCTTCCTCGCAAAGGTGTGAAGTTCGCGACGGCAACAACAACAGCACGCCGAGCGGCGAACTTTTAAACGTAATCTACTATTGCAGCTTGGGAGCGAGGAATGTCACGTTGCGACCTTCCTGCACAATGCGGCAATAAAAACTAGACGAGAGCGTTGAGCGCACGAAGGCGATTAGGGAGCGACTGCCACTTCGCCGCGTCCATGAGCGTATGGCCATGAAAAATATTGCAATAAAGCGACATTTCTGAGTAATTCTTGTAAAAGAAACTCGCGTGTTCTCCCTCTCTTTCTTTGTCGCTTCGCCGTTTTTAATTAAATCTCCCGCACCTGTCCTGGCAGCTTTGGCCGCTTCCTGTCAGTGTCGCTTCGGCACATTTGCGCCGACGGACTCCTCTGTGCGCTGCCACCAGTGAATAAAAATTAATTTTATTCGCGCGCGTCTCCTCTGCATCTACTGCTGGGGCATGCGACAATGCAGGGAAATTGACTACCTGCTGTGAGCATGCCTGTAGCGCGTGTGATAGCACGAGTTTTCGTCTTGTCGCAGGGCGCAGCCGTAACCCGGGGTCGTGTATGTGACCCGCTTATTCGCATATTTATTTCCTTACGGCTGCAGTAGCAACCACCAGCTCGAAATGCTACGGCTGCTATACTAGCTGTGCCGCTACTACCACTGCAGCTGCTACCAATGGTAATTGAAAAACACTTTTCCTACGGGTACTGCTCCCACTCCTAGCATCTCATTTCAAATAGCAAGCCCTCCACGTAGCACGGCTAACATCTTCAACTTTCACTAAGCTCTTTCTGTCTCTCTTCCCTAGTACTACTAAAACGTGTACTGCAACTAACACTAGGAGCGTTATTATACCATTAATAATTAGTCACGACTTGTACTACGTACTGTCGCTACCACTGCGAATTCTTGTGAAGTATTGCATTATTACCAGTTCCCAAATAAACCTGCAGGGTCTGGTCAGACCGTATGACATGCTAGAGCTATAGATAGACAGAAATAAACACACAGACCTCTATTAAAACATGACATCTGTCTAGGAACTGAACGTACATCACGAGTTTGAAAACATAATATACGGTAACAAATACACCAGCATTTTGCTTTCTTTTTTCATGGCAAGCCACGAAGAAGACAGGTTTTATGAGGTCACGCGAAGCTCGGCGATGACTTCTATAGGAGGAGAGAGGGGGGGGGGGGGGGGTATTCTGTCAATCTCCATTTCATCTGCTGCCGAAGTGCTGATTGGTTGGGGGCGTCTGCTTACTCACGCGTATCCCAGCCCAGCCAATCACAACTTCAGCAGCATGCGAAATAGGCATGTCCACTAAGTTGACACTTCGCGAATACCCCCTCCCCCCCCCCCTCCCCTGCCAACTAAACAATTCTCGCTAAAGCTAAAGGAAAACGTAATAATTATGTAATAGAAGGAAAAGATAAAGTAAATGTTGTCCCTCATATTTGTTGGAAAATGAGAGAATATTAACAATATATGTGTGGAAAGTGTAATTTATTGTAGAAGGCTCTATAGTAGCTGTCGCAGAGTCACGAGAACTGTTACTGCCGCTATAATACCAAGTAGGTCTGGCACATTTGAGGGATGGACTAATTTGTTTAAGATCTTACCGTACCCAGCGTTAACAGCGTTCACTGTAAAAACAGAGAGACCATGCAGTGCTGGTGCATCCCTTAAGTGCGGACACAAAGTCTGGCAATCCTTGTAAAAAATATTTCATTGTAAATTGTTCTTCCAAGCTTGTCACTTATGTGGCTGTCATTATATACAGTTCTCGCGTGGAAAATTAGGCAAGCGGGCGAGTGCAAGCCCAGCTTTCCACAGCGTAAATTTAGAGGCACTCGAGAAGTGACTGCTTATTTTAGGTGCTCTATATGGAGGCCTGAACCGAAGACGCTGACCACAAGGGTGAAGAACGGACGATGCTCCTGCGCATCTTTAACGAAGTCTCCGCCATTAACTTCTTATGCAGCGCGCCGAGTAAATTGCCCCAAGGAGTTACTCAAGTAATCAGACGTGCTATCCGAGGCAGTTAGAGTGCTCGCACGAGAAAACGCCCACAGTGGCAATGTGGAACGTCGGATGGTGCGTAATGTGGCGTAAAATATTTAGGGACAGACCCGCTTCATCTCACGATTCCCAAAGAAACGACACCGTCACGATGGCCGATGCGCGATACTATCTGTTCGTACAGAAGTTGCACTGAGCGCGTCGTTATACTGATGAGTTCCTCCAGCTTATATAATGAAGGAAAAATAAACTTTCTTTAGTTACTATAAAACACACAAAAATAGGAAAAACAATATTTGGAAATGACGGCGTTGAAGCTAAGAAGGGCACCGGCAAAACGGTTTGTATTTTTATTCTTTCTGTCGAAAAGTTTCTAGCAAAGTGTGGTTGATGTAGCACGATGGATCATGAGCCGTACTCATGCAGCTTTTTGATTAACCCATTACCATCCATCATAGCATCAGGGATAAATGCTTCTTTTTCTTTTTTTTACTTATGTTTCCAATAAATGTACAATTATAAGCCGACAAAATATTATGTTTTCTAAACAGTGGAATTGTCTCTGACGTTTACTTCAATTTAAGTTCATATTTCTTTTCAGAATGCATGCAGGAAATAAATATGAGGTAAAATAAAAAACTGAAGACCGGGCCTATAAATCGTAAGCCATAAAAATAAACTGGGAACATTGACGTTAAATGTACAATTTCTCACCAGGTCCACTAGAAATTTAATACAGTTACCACACACTTACACTGAAGGCCACTCTCATCAGTAAACAAAATTTTCTTTCTTTAATGATATCACCAACTAGGAAGATTTGCCACATAAAGGCGTTATGAGCTACTCCTGTACACGTGGCAAACTATTAAATACACCAAAAGTCACAGAACATCATAAAAACATTCCGAACAAATTTTAAAATGTCATATGTACTACAAATGCTAGAAACAGAAAAGCCCACAAGAGAAAATAACCCCGCCAAATCCCTACTTCGAAACCAAAATGTAAAAAAAAAAAAACATTTCTTTTGGTACGCTAGTGGGGCGAAGTTTGAACATTATGCTTAATTGCCACTACGTAGCGCTGAACAGGCTGACTTTAACTTCTTGCCATCTTTGGCAATGCTTCAAAGCAAGACATCAAAGCATGAAAGTCTCACGAATGTAGTTTTCTTTTTTCTAAATTGCTTAATTAACTGTCAATGGGAATATTAAGTGGCCTCCCCTGTACGAATGTAGCTGCTCACCTGAACAAGTAACATTTCTACATGTGAAATTTCTTATAAGCACTTGTCTCCTAAATCATTTCCATGTTTCATCTCAAAATATCTATGGACAGTAATGTGAGAATTTGAGATTGAAATTTAGCGTTATAAAATCAGGTTTTATGATATTCAATGAAAACATCGAACAGATAGTGTCAATACAGGGCCAGAAAATACCTGGAGTAAAAGAATATAAATACATTAGTGTATAGATATAAGAAGGCAATAGATATATGGAAACACAGAGAAAAACAATAACAGCAAAGGGGAAGACAAATGCCGCCATAATGAAGCACAGAGCGCTATGGGGATACAATAGGTACGAGGTGCTCCGGGTTATGTGGAAAGGTGTAATGGCTCCAAGACTTATATTGGTAATAGCGGTTGTTTGCTCGAAGTCAGGGCTAGATTCAGGACTCGATGGATAACCAAAGGTCCGTGAGACGCCTCGCATTGGGCACTTACGGGATGACTACAAATGAAGCTTTGCAGGGTGTTATGGACTGGAGAAGCTTTGAAGTGAGGGAAGCTGAAAGTAAAATTACTTTTGAAAAACGACTGAGGAATATGAAAGAAAGTAAATAGGTTGCGAGAGTGTTCAGGTACTTGTACAGGAAAAAAATTACCTCAGGGTGGAGGAAAAAAACTAGGAAGCTTACCAGCAAGTGTGCGACCGGTATAGTAAGAAATATGGCTTCAAAGAACGTCAAACGCAAAGTGAGAGAGGCTGAGACAAGGTTATGGGCAGCGGCAATTGAAAAGAAACATCCTATGACTACCTATCTCCAAGAAAAAAACGAAATCAGGAAAGAAACAGTTTATGATATCTTAAAGGGAAGTTTCTACTTTTCGAAGTGAGACCAGGATGCCTTAGAACGCGTAGTTATAAAGCGAGGTACACCAAGGACGAAGACGCATGTACTTGCTGCGGTAAAGCTAGGGAAACGATGGAGCATGTTTTATTAGAATGTGAAGATATCTACCCACCTTTAGATTTACGCTACTCTGGTCTCCTTGCATGAAGCCCTTGCGTTCAGGGATAGCAGGGGGGGAAGTAAACATGTCCGCAATAGAGATTAGTAAGCGGCAATTGGAGGTTTGGTGGCAAAAAGCAGCGAAACCTCAAACAACGGAGGCGTACAAAAACAAAGTTCCCAATAATGCTTCAGAAAGTTTCATGCTGGGAATTTTTGTGTGTGTGTGTGATTTTTTTAAAAGATAGGTAGAACATAGACAAAGCAACAACGAGTTTGATGGCGTAACCCATCACACCGCTTCAAAGGGGACACTCATAGCATCCATCCAGCCAAGTTCAGTGCATGCAAGGAGGTTTAAAAAAAATTCAATTTTTTTAAACCTCCTTGAGTGCATGCATACAGTTTTTAATACAGTAACTACTAGAGGGAACTCTGTCGCTAGTGTCTGCGGGAGCTGCAAGCCAAGGCAGTTCAGCCGGCCTGGGAATGATAGGTAGTAAACACGGATTTGCCTAAACTTCGTCCTCCTGACTTCTAATGGCTTGGTGACATTGCAAGTTCGTCATTTTCAACAAAATACTGCGCAATAAATAAATAATTTATTAAGCATTATTAAAATTATCCGACGGCAGCATTCGAACACAAGACTTCTATCGCATAGAAGTCAAACCATTACGCCATGGACACATGAATCGACAAGCAGCAAAGAACGCCGCTTATGGATTTCACGCGGGCAAGCTGGCGTGTTGAGACGCTTGGCGCGTTCCGATTTGGCCACCTCGACAGGCTGAACCGTAAGCAATTAGTAGCGATTGCGCATGTTTGCAGAGTCTTCTGCACTTAGAAAAGTATAGATTGTTCTGCAGTTTAGTGCAATAAAGGCAGATAAAGCTGTTAGAGTACGTGGCACACGGAACAGCCGACAAAAACTCGAGACTCAGAGAGGCGTTTATTAGCGTCCACCTCAGCCCAGAACGTCCAAGATGGCAGCTAGTCCCTTCGAACGCGCTCACGCGCTCCCTGGCCCGATGCTCGTTCTTTTCTTTCTTGTAGGATGAACGCGGGAAATTCAACAAAGCTTTGTAATCAAAGCCACAAGAACGTCTGAATCCAGAAGTACGTAGATCAGACAAATCCATGTACTGCTCATCATTCCCGTGGTGGCTGAACGATTTTAGCGCTGGAATTTCCTCTAGGATTTATTTTAGGAAAATATATGAGTCCATAGCATGGCCATGCGGTGCGAGGGACGCATGCGCTGCTGCGTTCTAGCACATCGGTGTTCAGATATATCAGAAGCCGGACACAAGTACTTCAATATGAGCGGTGAACTTGCTATGCAAAATCGTGGCATATGCTACCGTAAAGTGTCGCATTACGCGTGCGATGCTCTTACCATTGATCTACCGCGGCGCCGTTTTCCCATCCACTTTCCGGGCTATTTATGTTTTACTACTATAGAGCCGACCCTGAATATATATATATATATAATATATATATATATATTTTTTATTATTATACCTCAAAGGTCCGAGCTGGGGTATTACGTGAGAGATGGGTTTTAATTGCAGTGAAAGAGTGATTCCAGTGTTGTCTTGAATTGATGTGGATCGGAGTGGTGCACGGCAGTTGTAGGTAGATGGTTCCAGTCCCGTGCTGTCTTCACAAAAAATCAGTGCAGATGAGTGGTAGATTGCGCCGGGGGACGGTAAACTGCTCTGGGATGGTTTATGCAGCTGGATAAGCGATGGACTGGTAAGATTGCTGGAACTTCGAAGGGAGCGTTATAAAATCTGTGGTAAAGGCATAACCTAGATATGTGACGTCGCAATTCAAGGTTGGTGGGGTGACCACGAGCCTTAAGCTCGGAAACGCTGTATTGGTGAGAATGTACAAAGTAAATAAAAGGAGCTGCACGATTTTGTACTAGCTGATTCTAGAATATTAGATAGGTTAGATTGATGAGGGTCCCAAACAGAGCATGCGTATTCTAACTTAGGGCGAACAAATGTGAGGTAAGCTATTAGTTTCACTGATGGCGAAACGAGTCTTAGGTTCCTACGAAGAAAACCCAAAGTGCGATTCGCGGAGTTAGCTATATTAGCTACGTGGGTAGGCCAGGAGAGATGGCTTGAAAATATTACGCCAAGATATTTATGAGATTCAGTGGATGATATTGCGGAGTCGAAAATGATATATTGTGCTGGATGGTAATGTGGCCGGCGGTAGAAAGACATTAGTCAAGTTTTCTTTATATTTAAGGACATTAACCATGTGTTACACCACGACTCGATAAGGTTGAGGTCGTTTTGAAGGGTATTATTATCTGCGTTGTTTCTAATGGAACGATATACGACGCAGTCATCTGCAAATAGACGAATGGTAGAAGAGATATTAGCTGGGAGGTCATTAATATAAATAAGCAGAAGTAGGGAAAAAGTATATATTAAATTCTTAAATTCCTAAATTAAATTCTTAAAGGTTGCCTGTGGCAGATAGCACAATTCTAGTTTTTATGAGCTGTTCTACTCAAAGAGGTGGACATTACTTGCACAAAAAATTGAAATGCATAATCGAATAATTAACAAAAAGTCACTAATTAAGTTTTTAACAAATTACCTGATGGCCCATATTGCAATTTACAAATTGTAGCCTTGGAGTTCGCAAGGCGGATCCACTTGGAACGAATTCTCGGGATGACACCAGTTTCGAGATAATAATTCCTGAACTTGGCGGAGAAATGCATTGGCATT
The DNA here is from genome assembly GCF_013339745.2 of Dermacentor silvarum. Taxonomy (NCBI): domain Eukaryota; kingdom Metazoa; phylum Arthropoda; class Arachnida; order Ixodida; family Ixodidae; genus Dermacentor; species Dermacentor silvarum. The sequence goes on along the minus strand of NC_051155.1, from coordinate 212,552,951 downwards.
CCAGTTAGTTTCTTAACAAAACGTTGCTTTATGCATTGAAGCAAAAAACTAACTGGAACGCCATTGCATTTCTCCGCAAAGTTCGGGAATTAATATCTCGAAACTGGTGTCATCCCGGGAATTCGTTCCAAGTGGATCCGCCTTGCGAACTCCCTGGCTACAATTTCTAAATTGCAATATGGGCGATCAGGTAATTAGTTAAAAACTTAATTAGTAATTTTTTGTTAATTAGGCGATTATGCATTTGAATTTCTTGTACAAGTAATGTCCGCCTCTTCAAGTAGACCAGATCATTAACTAGAATTGGGCTATTTGCCACATGCAACCTTGAATAAATTTCGAAAGTGTTCGCCTAAACACCCTGTATAATATGTAATATATATATATATATATATATATATATATATATATATGTGTGTGTGTGTGTGTGTGTGTGTGTGTGTGTGTGTGTGTGTGGTGTGTGTGTGTGTGTGTGTGTGTGTGTGTGTGTGTGTGTGTGTGTGTGTGTGTGTGTGTAACGGTGCACAGATGGTCCGTGCATGGAAGCAGAGGAAGACGAAGATTAAAGGCAGTGTTCGGGCGACCATGTTGTTCTACGTCCGCAACCTCCTGCTCGCGTCACACGAGTCGACAGGATAAAGACCTGGCAGCCACCGCATCGAGCTCACATCATCATGCAAGAATTGAACACCACGCCGTGACCCCATGCGCAGAGATCCACCACCTACACAGACCAGCATCATGACTGCACCATCAGAAGCCTTGGACGTCTCCAAGTACACTGGATCAGCGGACGATGGACCCGTAGAAGACTGGTTCCGCTTCTTCGAGTTCCACGCAACCACTGCATCATGGTCGGAACGGGAGATGGTCGCCAGCTTTGATGAATACCTGACCGGTGAGGCATTTCGGTTCTACCTGACCCACATATTTGAATATAAAGAATCATGCAAAGAAATCAAAGATGAAATGATCAGTCACTTCAAAATATATAATGGAGACCCCTGCATTATTGACCAGCAGCAGGAATTAGAATGCAGTTACACACAGTCCCAACGTAGCACTAATGAACGGGCTCATATGAGAAGATCGTCGGTGAGTTTTTCTTGTCGTGATTCTCCCGCGAAGAGGACGCGCAATCGCACGCATAGCATCAACTTGGCATTCTCAGTAAACGAAAAGCCATTGCGCACTAAGCGAAATGCACACGAATTCGTTGCTTCGAAACCCAACTCAGAACCAGGTTTGACAACAGCACATCATTCAACAATACGTACGCCTTCAGCACGCTGCAGTGCTCATGTCACCGTTGAAAATTCTGACGCATTCCATCACTCATATCGAATGCGCTGGCCACTACGCACTTTCAAGTCCCACAACTCTTCTATGAACATTAAGCCGCAGTGCATGCTCTACACAATTGAGCACGACGTCAGGACATCGCAGACAGACGACCTTTCTTCGGAAGAACATGGTCAAGCCACACCCGCTGTGACACCACCCAGCAATGAGCCACCAGAAATTCCAAACTGCATAGACACAAACTTCTGTATCAGCAACACGAATCGAGAAGATACAACAATCACTTCTTCTGATGAAATGAAGCCAACTTGCTTACCGCCAAGACGAAATCAGAATAAAAGCAACAGCACCAATGCACGTACCTTTCAAGACGAAGACAATTTGGAGCCATTTAAGTCTAGAGATCAAGCTGCTGCGCGATTCTCAAGCTTATTTCTGCATTGTACACCTCAACAAGCCACTGCCACTTCAGAAGCTCCGCACGCGCTAAGCAGCATCGGCGTCAGAAAATGCGGCGTCGGCGTTAAGCATCCGCGTCTGGCGGAAATAATCATGCCGAACCACTTCATCCCGAAGCTCCCCGACCACACAGGCCCTCCGCGTGGCGCAAGGCGTTAGTGAACAAAAATTGAACTTCTCAAAGTAAAATACGTCCGAAAAATCGTAAAGTACGACTTAACCACAACCTACAGGTGTGATAGCGTCGGATTGTAATTTGATTATGCAAGAAAAAAGCCTGATAAGCAGCTGCAGGGGTCTTTGAATGCTATCGCGTTCCACTCTTAAAGGCGAAGCTTAAGCGTCCTCCAATTCTGATGGTGTTTGGCTGTACTTTGGTTCTGGGCAACATTGAGGGGAATGTTGAAAACGGAGCCTTTCTAAATTTTGGACACGCGCACGCCTCGGGGCAACAGCAAACAATTAATAAATTAATAAAAAAAGGTCCTAGGGCCTTCACATTTTGATATAAGACGCCTTAAATTGCTCCTGTAAAAATGTCTTCCCTACAATGTATTTGTGTTTAGAAGTGAAGCCGACTTTAAGGGGATTAGTGAAAGCTTGGTCTTTGTAAGCCGGCTTTCCCACCTTGTCTGTTGCAATAAAGCCTACTCATACAGAAAAATGTGATGCGAATGGAGCCCGATAACGCTTTCGCGTTCCACTCTTTAAGGTGGCGGTCCCACTCCGGTGGCACGAGCCCCCCGTTTTCAGTACTTTTGGAGCAACCGTGGCGGCTCTTCTACTTGGGATATAAAGTAGTGGTATATACCATGAAAAAGCATAATTATTGTAGATTCCAACTATTTATTATATAAACAAATATATTATTGTGATTTAGAAATAAGTGTTCAAGAACAAGCATGAGATACATGGTTTTTGCGAACTGTGTTTCAGTTGTGACCATATTTAGAAGGAACTACCGCATTTACGGCATTGCAGCTTGCTGTGTAGCTTTAGGACATATTTATCTATTTCCTAGACGCGGAAAAATAATTTTGAATTTTTACTTTTTGCATAATTTGCTTTTGAAGATTGCCAAATTTTGCAAACGTCTCTTGTAAACAGCCCGGCAACTACACGCTCAAGGAAGCTAAATTTTGTATAAATTATAGTTCAATTAATTTCCATCTAGTACGCAAAACTTCATAGATGTACTTTATTAGTTTTCCTAATAATGCAGTCCAAAATCAAGCAATATTTAGAATTCTGGTTTTACTTTTGCCCATTTTTGCGGGAAGGTACTAAAGCTACGAAGCTGCGGTTTAAAACTAATAAAGGTACATGAATGAAATTTTGCGTCCTAAATGGAAATTGCTTGAACTCTAAGTTATCCAAAATTTAGCTTCCTTGAGCGTGTAGTTACCGGGCTGTTTACAACAGAAGTTTGCAATATTTGACAATCTTCAAAAGGAAATTATCCAAAAAGTAAAAATTCAAAATTATTCTGCTGCGTCTAGGAAACAGATACATACGTCCTGAAGCTACAGAGCAAGCTGCAATGCAGTAAATGCGGTAGTTCCTTCTAAATGGTCACAACTGAGACACAGTTCGCAAAAACCATGTATCTCATGCTTGTTCTTGAACATTTATTTCTAAATCAAATTATTCAATTTTTTATATTATATAGTTGGAATCTACAAGAATTAAGCTTTTTATGATATATACAACTTTATATCCTAAGTAGAAGAGCCGCAACGGTGGCTCCAAAAGTATTGAAAACAGGGGACTCGGGCCGCCGGAGTGGGACCGCCGCCTTAAGGCAAAGCTTAAGCGCCCTCCAATTTCTTGCATTTACACATTTGTTATCTTCACTTCGTGCCGCAGCCTACGATTTTTTTTTCACCCCGTCATCGGTGGTTCCCGAGTGTGCGGTGTACTGCAGCGCGTATAACGAACAGGGCTGGGTGCCAGCGGTGAAATGGAGCATGCGTAAAAACAAGCACGGCTATCGTCCAGCTACAACATACCCGTTACAGCAACAATGGAAGGGGCAATTTCGGTTCGCCACGTGGCTGACTGGCAGCCAGAATGCGGCAACGAAGGGTTCTAGCTTGGCCTTCGTGAGCGCTCGACTCGTAACTATCCGTTGCCGCTCGAGTGAAAGAGCGTAACCAACTATGGGCGATAGACTATGGGCAAAGGGAAGGGATGACAAAGAAAACAGAATCTTCCGAAGTAAACTATAAACGAACGAAACGTGTCGGAAATATAGTTGGTAAATAAGCCGTCAGACGTACAAGAATGGTTGTTGTGTGTTGTGTTCAGCAAGACAGTGAAAAATAATTATGCGTCCGCGCTGAGAATTCATGGCAGGAAAGGCAGATGCTACATTGAGCAACAAGTCTCTTCTGGTCGTACTAGTGCCTCAAGGTTGTGCTCACGAGGCTGTCAAAATCCTCGTGGGCAGAAGAGCTTCCAGAAGAGCTTCCTCTTCTGTGTAACAGTCTAGGCAAGATATCTTTCTTTCGAGAACTTCATGTCCTCTTCCCGGGCGAACATACTCGCTCTCCCTTATTCCTGATTTACGGTGTCCGTGTAGACATGCACAACCTTCTGCGGATGAATGAATGGCTCGCAGAGATTTCCTGGCGCTCTTAAAGTATCCGTCTTCAAAAAAAAAAAAAAAAAAAAAAACAACTCCGGGCTGCATTCTGCTTGCTTGTGAAGCTCACAGATTGAGGTCAAAAATGTTTAATTAACGTGTGTCTTAATATCTGCCGAGGCTCGTCACACAGCAGAGGGGGAACTGTCACGGTTCGTTTATGAAAAGCGACTTGAAATAATATCGCTATCCATGTTTTTTTTTTATTTAAATGAAGGAGGAGAGCGTTTGATTTGAAAAGTGAAGGAAGAATGTATATTTACATATAGAAAGTGGAAACAAAACAAACATAAACAAAGGATAAAAAAACACAAAAGGATAAAGAGAACTCTACACTGCTTATAACAGGAACCATGTAAACATGCAGCGAATTCTCCATTGGAAAACAAGGAGAAATGACACACGACGAGAATACTGTCACTATGCAACGTCAAGTTCGTGGTGCCGACTGTTGTTCCCATAATTTGATTTCTCTGCGGAACACTTTATTCCGTACTTACCAACGAAAATTATGGAAAAAATGAGCACCATTTAACACTGTGTTGTACCTTAATGATTCCATACTTATGTCACTGCTTACCATTTTTGCAGATATTTACATGTTTTGCTGTTGTTCCACTAACTTCAATCTCGAGTACGACACGCCGTCACGGGTGCCATTCAAAAGTTCACCTCCAGTACAAACAGAAACACAGGCTGCCACAACCATTTTGTAAAACAGTTTATTGCCTTTATTTTTTGTCCATATGTAAAGAATAGATCACAAAGGCCTAGTCAAGCTGGACCGACTTCTTATCATCTGTGTCAACTTCTCATACCTAGTGTAGCGTGATCTTTTGCAGCAACCCACACGTACTCTGTGTTTCAGGAGACACAGCGAAAATCGCTACTGGAAGGATTAAACGCATATTATATGAAGTGCATTGAGTTATTAGTGCTCTGAAGGAAAAGAAAATCATTGGGAACACTTGAGTATTTCTTTTTTTTTTACTTGTTCAAACATGAGCATGCAGCGTGCAACTGGCAACTAACGCCACATAATAAAATTTTGCTACTTCCGGAACAAAATCGAGGGTACATACAAATTCTAAAAGTGCATAGCACAGTGCTGTAAGTCTTGAACATAGTTTATTGAACATCTTCAACTTGTATTTTGTAAATTGTGAAATTGACATCATGGGGAAACAAAATTGCACAGCTTGTTCTTCCAGCTCGTAAGCGCATTGAATGAAAGGCAATGTAGTAACTAGACAACAATCGCTGATCATCTCAGCACAGTTTTATGTGATGTCCCGCTGATGAACGTCAGTGGCACGCTACCCTCTGAATACATGAGTACTTAGATGGCACAAGAAATAGTGAATGAAGCAGCAACAATCCCGCACTGCTCAAAGAAATGAAACAGTCGAATGTGCGCAGATATGAGCCCATAGTTTATGACCTTAACAGGTCTCAGCACAATCTCAACTAAACTTCTCAAATTCTAATGCGAGATGAACAGAGTTTCACACAAAGGCCAAATTCAGCAATTAAACTGTACAGCACTATCAGTATTCGTCTGTCAGCTATGCCCAATTTCTATTTCGATTCACCGTCTTTGATAAAAACAAGTATTCGGACCAGTTCGAAGCCTTTTTAAATGGAGGAAAGTTAACCTTAGTCGTAAAAGTCAGCTTAAACGCAATTTGCTAAACCTTCCATCATATGCTCTTTCCAAGCTTCGACTGCCAGCATTCGACTGCCTAATTTGTTCGAGCAATTCAGCCCATCCCATAACAACTCCTACGCAATGAGGGGTCACTGCTTACATTTATAGAGCTTGTAACAATACTTGCGAAAAAATACCATTCCAGGAAATGTCACCTTAGTTCTAATGCTTTTGTATCCGATCTTTTTAAAGATGGGAGTAGTCAAGCGGTCATTCCTGGACAAGCAAGTATCTAGATGAGTAAATCTTAAATTTTTGTGTATACAAAATTATGCAACCTCTTCAGAAGGGTGATCAGAGATTATTGAGCTGTAACACCTTCGCAAGCCCGAATTCATATGGACTCCTCAGGACTCCACACGCACTCCCAATCCATCAGTGCGACAGACTTCTTCCTCACGTCACGATGACATTACAAATTCAACTCAGACAATAAGTGTAAACAGAGGGAAAGCATGAACACTTCCCGGGTTGGCAAATTCAAACGCTTCACAGGTCACAAAACCACAGCGCTAAAATAAAGGAACACCGATGCATGCGATGAAAGTCTTGATCCGCTAAAACGCGATAATAAAGGAACATATTTAGCCATGTATATAAAGCGTCACACGGGAGGCTGACATCCTCGCCACAAATGTTTCCTTAGGTAATATATTTTAAATATTTATTCCGCAACTCTTAATCACAGCACGCTTCTTTCAATATAGTTATGTTGCATCCTGTATCTTTATACAAATATATTTCTATATTTGTTTTATATATACTTATACACTTCCGAAGCTTTTTCTTATTCTTTATGTACAATTCCTGCCTACAAATGATTAACAACGCGCGCTTTTACTACTTACACAATCAGCAAAGGGGCGAAATATGGTCATCCTATATTCATCTTTTTTATTCTACGTGTAAACATCGTTAATGTTAAAAGTCGCTAAGGTGGCTTACAAAGAATAAAGACACACATGACTTATGCAATTCACTAGACTGAACAAGATGTGTGCACTTTATCGTTAGATTGTGTTGGCTCTCTCTCTAGTTTCGTCTTTCTATTCCTCCTTTCACTTAACCGCTGGGTAGGGTAGGAAACCGGCACTCGTCTTGTTGACCTCCCTATCTTCCTTTTCCTTGTTTTCTCTCTCTCCTTTCTGACGTCCTTTTACCTGGGGGCTAAATTCATATGCGCTTCAAACACCTCCACTCAAATTTTATTGCATTTTATGCCACTGAGGCTTAGAAGTCGTGTTCCAAAGCTCTGGCCATATTAGGGCATGCTAGACGCCCCGCACCTATCCATTATTTTTGTGAGGCCAGATGCAAGACGCCATGCAAGTTTCTTACTTCCTTTCCTTCTTTACTTGCATGTAGTTTCAGACGTATTGCTATGGAACAGTCCAAGCGTGACTGCCCTACGTACAATTCTCGCTGTCTAAATCAAGAAAAATGAGACGTGAACATGGTGCATAAAATAGTTTTTTTCCAAAAAGATTCAAGTTATTTCTTTGGAACGAATTTATTGAAAAGCAAAGCCATGATCTATGATTACGAATGTTGCCGAAATCTACCAAAATGCAGCCTAAGTAGGTTGGTTCTGAATTCGGTATTAATGTCTAAGGCAATCTCCTCTTGTAAAGTCATTCAGCGCTTTCCTGCAGCATTCATTTAAGCACTAGTACAAAGTGATATTCTATGCGGCTATACATGCTAAAATACGTGTCACTGCAACTAAGTGTTGCTCTACGATGTTCTACGTTGTCTCGTGTCTCTTGCATGCTACCAACACTTCTGCTAACTCATTATTTCACGCAGTGATTATTAGACTGCTTAGTCCCGGTGATATTTCTGTCATACAGCCTCCAGAGGCTTTCCATGGGTACTGTGCCTAGTCACAAAACTCTCCTCAAACTCAAAGGTCGTACTTGCGGTCGAATAGTTGCCGCAACGACTATCATGTAATTGCATTTTCTAATTCTACGCTCGGGTAGATCACAGTGCGCAAGTGACGATATGTAATAGTCATTTACGTTAAAGTGAGAACAACATGTCAATCAAGGTGCAAGTTTTCATATGAGTAGTCAAAACAAAAATGTTCCACTGGTACATTCACGTCTTGTGCCCCCTTCGGGTGTTTTCTAAAATTTTGCACGGAAAAGTCTAGTAACTAAAGTTATATTGCAATTTGCCATCACGAGCTCTCAACTTTCAGCCTGCGCTTGAATGTTTTCACCTGAATGTACGCTGTGCAACGCAGGTTCTTCTACGCACAAGTCAAAATTAACAACTGGTCTCAACATATCTCCGAGATATTTCTATATAACTCTGGTAGTAAGACTAGTGGTATATATGAACAAATGTGCGTCTCAGGGTACGGCACGAGTCAAAGATATGGCTATATGGTATGTCATGCTACACTTGAGCTGATTAAGCATACTGTGGCGAGGATACTGTGGATCAACGGCGGCGGAAACAGCGGCTTCTGCTCATGCTCCATCACGTTTACCGGAAAATATGGATGGGAAGAAAAATACTTCTGAAGCTAGTTGCGCCAGCCTTTCTGTTTTCTCGACTCTCTTACGTAACATTGACACAAGAGGTGCACGGTTCGAGGGTATGTTCACGCAGATTGGAAACAATTTTACATATCTATGTACAGATCACACTTTCTTCGCGTTCGAAGAGCGAGGTGAAACTCGCAGTCGTGTGGTCTTCGTTTGTACAACAGTGTGCTACTCTTGGAGAAACAACGATAGTCTACAAAAAGAACACGGTGGTCACGTTTCTGTTGCCCCGTCTTCCCTGGAGTTCTGACTGATATGCGCTGAATGCAGATTCCCACCACAGCAGGTCGATGCGTCTGAAGATATGTCCTTGCTGTGATATTTTGAACTGCTAAACTCCTTCTACGTAACACCTGCCAGAGTTCAATTTGTTCATTTCGCTCTTGCATGTCTCCGCCGTCAACTAAGAAACGAATAACACGTTTTGAGACGTTCCTACGAAAGTTGGAAGTTTGTTATTTCAATGATAGTCTCCGATGCACACGCAGACCCTGTTTTCGGAAGACGTCATTCGTGAAATTAGATCACAATGCTAACGTATGCGCGGCAGTGACAGATGCCAACTTAGTAAACTAACTTTTAAATTATCGCTGTGCGTTCAAAACAAATATCATAGGGGTGGAGTCATCTTCATTAAACAGACTTTCCTTTTGCTAGCTGAACTATCCGGCTTGCCTTGGGTTTTAAAATACGCACAGATTCTACTTATACTTCCGCGTTGACAAGTCGTCCAATAATGTAACCATCTCCGCAGCAAGCTTAAAACGTCTTGCTACGCCATCCAGACCTAAGCCGCGTGCAAAGTGGCAATTTACTAACGGTTGACGAGTACAGCATGTATGTTAACACATAAGAAGAAAGGAGACTGCATATAGTACTTCGACCTTTATGCTGGCCAATCTTCTTGCTACTTATATACGGTCTAGCTTGCACACTTGTGTCGCAGAACTCTACGGCTACATCTCAACGATGTTTAGGATCATCCATTTTCTTTGTGTTATGTATAAAACGAGCTATCCCACAAGGCGGGCTTCCCGCCCCTCTCAAACACTTTATTGTTCGTGAAGTTTGATAACGGAGACAAATAAATTAGGTTTCAGTTGTCAGTACGTTGAACGGAGGTTGTCATCTACATGCACGCGGCCACTATAAGGCACGCTGCAAGCTCACTTATGCATTGAGAACAATAACATCTAAAAAGAATCCAAGACATCTCTGAGCTAATTTGTGTATTTAATACACAGACAAAAACTGAGCAAAGTTATCTCTCTCACACGGAAAAATATCAAGGAATACAAGAGGACGTTGTTCCCACTGTATCTGAAACCATCAGCCCCTAGATATCCGGATCATTGCGTTATGGTATCATCCTTATACAAGTAGATACTCAAAAGCGCCAGCAGTGTTGAAACCCCGCTAACCAGGCCCAATCACAAATTTGGTCATACACTGGAAGTTGTAAGGCGCCGTCTGAGAAGCGCTTACCGAAAGAATTTTAGGGGCGAAGCTCCTTAGGGTCGAGGCTTGCCGCCGTCGTCGCGCCGTCGCGCCGTTGTAGCCACGCTAGTACTCGCCGCTCCCGCTAGAGGCGCAGCTGTTCTCTCTTTCTCTTTCTCTCTCGTTCCCGACGCACGCTCTCTCTCTCTCGTCCATAGCTAGGGGCGCTGCGCTGCACAAGGGCGGTCGTTCCCGACGCGCGCTCTCTCTCATCCGTAACTAGGGGCGCTGCGGTGCACAAGGGCGTTCATTCCCGACCCGCGCTCTCGTTCTCTCTCGTTCCCGACGCGCGCTGTCTCTCTCTCTCGTCCGTAGCTAGGGGCACTGCGGTGATACAAGAGCGTTCGTTCCCGACGCGCGCTCTCTTTCTCTCTCGTCCGTAGCTCTGGTTTACCCGAATGATCCCCTGGTGCTTCGCCCACTCATCATCATTCGCGTCGTGGATATGCGACGATTTTTAATCGGTTCATTTTTAGAAGGTGATAGAGAAATTGACTGTCCTGTTATTATGCCACCAGAAAGCGAGTGTCCTGCCAACGGAGACACAATCTTCCTTTGCCTCGACTAGCGTCCGGAAGTGGTGTTCCTTCCCTGCATTCACCCACACCGGAGCCGAAGGAGCGCGTCATGTTGACGCGTCGAGCCTCACCTCTTCTTTTTTTTTAATTTTATTTTTACTGAATGGCGCATTTACAGTGGCAGCGTTGCGCCATTGGCATTGGATGAATAACCGAAGTTGTGTTTCTTGGTGAATGACACAGCTTTACGTCACGGCATTTGTGCACTTAACCTTGACTCTTGCTGGTAGCACAGCTTCCTCGAGAGGGAAGGCGCAAGGCGTTTGGTTTTAAATTTCAACTGTATTGCACCTGAAATATTTGAAGTACTGCAGCGTGCAGCTCTGCAATACTTTGCAGACCCGATAGTAAGCATGCGATGTGTACCCTGCGCTTGTTTGTCTAAAATGACCAAACTTGTTGAGGGAACCTGTAACAGAGCGTCAGCCTCACGCCGATTAGTGAAAGAGATCATAGTGTAATGACGAAGAACGCCGGGACATAGGCAGCAGGATTGCCAACAGCATCGCGTGCCGCAGAGGCTCGAGCTTTGAGACTGTGCTCGGTGAAGCGCTCTACCCGTCATTGGCCCCTCGTCTAATAAACCTCCTTTATAATCCTCGAATAAACCTCCTTCGTCGAATAAACCTCCATCTTCAACGTCGTTGTCGTCCATCCCGCTGAAGATAGTAGGACCCCGCTGGCGGATAGAGCCAGTGCAGAGAATGGGTGGTGACTGGAGGGTCTTTTGGTCGGCGTTGACATGGTGGAAGGTAGCGTCCGAGTGTGGAGTTCCAGGGTGGTAGAGTTGAAGGGGACCCAGCACCTCCACCAATTATAAAGGAGGCTTATTCGATGAAGAGCCGATGACTGGTAGAGCGCTTCACGGAGCACAGTTTCAAAGCTCGAGCTTCTGCGGCACGTGATGCTGCCGGTAATCTTTCTGCCTATTTCCCGGCATTCTTCTTCATTACAATAGTAAGGAAGATTATATCGAATTGAATACAAGGCCGCGACCCACTGTGTCCCGCTTGATTTCACCTAGGTTATAGAGGCTTTCATGCTTCAGCAATACTTGCAGTAATGAGTTAATGCGTTGCCCATGTAATAAATGGTACCAAGAGAACTGCACTACGGAAGCCCGCGTGTTAGAACGTGGTATGCTGGAATTACGCTCTTTAGCTTTCCAAACACCTCGCCTAATATTGCTATACCACCACCTCTGATGTAGCATTCTATCTGAATGAAGTGCTTTTATGACCTTTTTTTTTCTTTTTTTTCTTTTTTTTTTGAATTGGGAGAGAGGCGGGGGAGCTAACGCGTGAGAAATTGTTTTATAACGTGAGTTATACTTGTTCCATTCCACCTGAACAGCGTAAATTGAAGTCTAAACGTCTATGCTCCACCTTTCGACTACAATAACAAAGGGTAAAACAATTCACTCACAAATGTCCTTACTACTGCAACAACTTTTCGACCCCTAGTCGTCTACAGTCACCATCCGGAACATCCTATGGGGATAAATCTTCACGGCAGGAACTTTCCACAACGTGCAGAGTGTACAAGACTACGAGACAATCGCATGGTAAGTTACTGTGCGGCCACTTCACATTGTCAACGACTTTTGTGACATTCGCAAATCTGCCAGTTAGACACACACATACACGTCTATAGCACCGATGGAAGCACGCACCAGCTCTTAATTGCCACGCGCAACCTTTGCCCGAAAGAGGCTATACGCTACGTCGCCACGAGTATATACGGTGCACTGTTGAGACTCTGTGGCAGGCACTACTGTCACGGGTGGCCGCATAATCCGAGGAACCACTGCATCACATTGAATCTGGAGACGATGCCGAATGACCCATTAACGTGTACTTCTGGTGCCGTAGCTCCCTAAGTGTCGTACACAGATAAAAGAAGAACGTGGACTCTTAATGCCTGATCAACCTACACATTAGTCAATACATTCCTCTGGCGCTTAAGTAGCGAGCCTTGCAAATTTTGCCTGACCCTCAGATACATAAAACAAGCAGAGCAGACCCCGTATTTTCAGATCATCCTCCACTAATGCTCTGCCGTCACTCCGCCGAATTGGGCACAGCGCCGCCCGTTGCCTGATGAAGACGCTACACTTATCAATAACTGCCGTAGATGTTCATCAAGTGCAGTGAACACTTCTGTCTAGGGGGGGTCCTGCTATATACTTCATTACATTAACAAATATCCATATATAGCCTACTGATAGGCTAGGTGAATATTTATGACCGCCCTGGTTTAGGGCGGACATCAAGTAACTCATTATCAGCATAATCATCGATATCAGCTCATCAGCATAATGAGTCGATGTGAAGTGCTAAGTGGAGGAACGCCCTAGAATACTGGGGCAGAGAGTAGTTTAGCAGTCACCCTAGGAGAATTGCTGTGATATGTGGCATCATTTTGTAGTCCAGGCTCGCGCTGCCATCGAGCAAGCTTATTATTTGCTATGATGGCAGTTTACGGGGAAGTACAGACACCTCGGTATTTAAAAAAAAAGGAAAAAATGAAAACAGACAGGGAAGTTCCGTATTCATACTAGATTCGACCCTGATGTAGACAGTTCCTTGCTTGGAGGGAAATTCTGTATTCTTCGAGCAGTTATTTAGGTTGATGCCACTGAGGGACGGGAAACTTTACTATCAATCCCCCATACAGGACGTCTCAGCTAACTTTCGTCGAGGTTTAAAATTATGCCCAAGTAGCCTAGGAGGACACGACCAAATGCACGTTGTTGGCTATTGTACGGAGCAAGTCAGGCTATTTTTTTTTTTTGTATTCTGTCTAATTCCATAGTCAAGATTAAGCAACCTACTTTGCTAGTATTAACTTTAGGGCAGAACTTTCAGTAAATAGTTGTAGAGCGTTCTAGGAAACATCTTATTCAGCAGCTTCTAACTTCCTACCTGTTAGGTAATACTTTTTTCTGCGTCCTTAAGAAAACCCGCGATATATGAAAAAAAAAGAAAAAGCAGAGCAAGTGAGACGCCCGCAAGCACGCCGCAATTGCAGTGCTCTCAAACGGGCTACGAAAGAACAAACAGCGCATTTAGCATTCTGTGCTACCGCCAAAAAAGTCACTGGACAAGGACGCAGGCATTGGCTACGTGTTTTACGATAGTCATTTTCTTGCCTCGCGGCGGTTCATAATAGCGATAAGCAGGCCAGACAGCACTCTAGGCTAAATGCGCAGTTGGTTCATACGCGACACGTTTGAGAGCGTTTCAGTCGCGGTGCGTAAGCGGGTATGTCACGTGCCTTCTTTTTTTTTTTCTTCCCGATATTTTGCGGCTTTCTTTAGGACACAGAAAAAATGTCCACGTAACAAGTACACATTTAGAAGCCACTGAATTAGATGTTTTCTAGAACTCTTCACAACTTACTCAGGAGTGTTCCCTTTAATACTTGCGAAGTTAATTCATCTCTACTATCTATACAATTAGCCAGAATAGAAAAATAGTGTGGTTTCATCAATACAATAGCCAAGAACATGCATTTGGTTCTGTCCTCCTAGAGTGATTTGACATATTTTGAACCTTGGCGAAAGTTAGCTGGGACACCCTTTATAATATTTCTAATGAGCAGCTTGAAGGACCATCCTTCCAGCTATTCTAAAGCATCCTCAGAGCATGCGAACACCGATGACTGTGCGTGAACCCGCGTGAACTCGGTGCACTGTGGTATCTGAACTTTCGCCGAAGGCCGCACGGTTCTCCTGGCACGCAAAAAAAAAAATATGTAGTCTGAATATATTTATCTCGCGTCTCAACACCAGTACTTTGATGCAGCGTAACAAAGAACTGTTTCAGCGAAAAGACCAGCAAACGGGAGTTTAGCCCTACCACATGAATACGAAAGGATTTGGTGTGACGTCGTAGCTAGCCTGTGATATGTCGAGGTTTTCATGTAGTAACACTGATGTGAGCCAGTCTGCAATTGCAATATAGTGTCAATCTCTTCGTAAAAGCTCTTCACTAAAGTCGCGCCATTCATTGCGTAATGCTTTAACTAAGATGCACAATCATTTGTGTCTGTTCGTAATCACTGATGCAACCGACAGCACTGATCTCCACTGTCAATGAGATGTGTGCTCAAAGGTGTGATGATAAATCGACCAATCCGTTCTGTCATGCAACTTATGCTTACATGAATTCTATTATTTAATACGAGCTACCCCTCTGTCTGCAATGACGGAGCATGAAGACATTTCGTAATTAAATAATCGCGCAATGCTATTCAACAGTTAAGAGAAAGCTACTTTCAGGACTCTCACAAATGATGCTGGTATTGATAAGAAGCTTGCGGTATGCAATTGACTTATGACAATCTTGTGGCTAATTGGAACCAGCTACTGCTGAACGGTACCACATGCCTTCTTTTCTTCTTCCTGCATCCAGCTTTCGAGGCCTGTCACACGAGGCAATTAACTTCTCGCTGACACTTAAAAAACTTAACGGCTGTTTCGTGATAAATATTTTTGATCTTGGCGTGGTGGCCTAACACTTAATTTGAGCTCTAACCTTCATAATATTCTAGCTATTTTTCTACCTGCGCTTTCGATGAACACTCCGACCGTATATTGAATATTATCCGTTCAGCAGTGCATGCAGCACCAGGTAGCTGTACGTCGAGGTATCTTACATGTAGCCACGGGCACTTGAGATTCGGTCCACTTACCTCAAAACACATGACTGACATTTCTCTCGCTGTGACTAGCGCTAGAGATCATGTTACAGGGTAGCTCTATTGACGATATTGTAGCGCAACATGAACACTTTTTTTAATAAAAAGCGATAACCGTAACTGGCTCGTGATTACAGTCTGTAGTAAAACTACATGGTTAACCTGAAAAACAGAAACATTCCAAATGGTTACTACCTTACATAGAACAACGAGACCCCTGCTACGGCAGAAGTTGTACGTGTATAGCAAGTACTGGTCGGCACTGAGTTATACCGTGCGGAGAAATGGGCGTGAACTATGGCTTCATGAATAACCCTGGCTGCACCTTACACATGACCATAGCTGCCTTGCAGAGCGGAAGACAACGTAGGTGCACCAAATAGAAGACAGCATTCTGTACAAGAGGATAGACAACCAGAAGATTACGACGAACTAACACTATTCCTGTACATAACCTGCTTTGAGATGATTGCGTCCATACAAAGGCCGACCACCTCATTGATAAGCACTTGCACTCAAACGCTGGCGAATAAAAAGTTCAACTTTCGCTCTCACCAACGAGGGACAGTTCTCTCGTCCATGCGTACCTTATATCCAGGAACAAGTCGCACTGCTGACATCGTTCAAAGCGCATTCAGAGTGAGGCCATGCGCAGCTATATCAACAGCTCCGTTGCCTTGAACAGCGAACGTTATTATTGCATCATCAATCAAAGGGGCTACCCTGGGAGAATGCAGTCAGGCCAGATTTGGTCCTGTATTTACAGTAAGCGGTGGTGTATGTTAGCTTCGCTTAGTTGCTTGGTTTCTATTTACTTCAATTGCATAAAGTGAGATGCGCTTGAAAAGACCGCCACAAACCTTCACGGAGTCGCCACAGCAGACTAACCTTCAGCGAAATATCTTCAAATGCTGGTTTTTGTCCACGCATCCTGCATCATATCGCTTGCTGCGTGAAGAAACCCAGTCTCAGGGCTGAACATTCTTTGAGCCTTAAAGGTGGTATTTAAGGGTGCCCTCTAGATAAAGGAAGGTCGACGCTGTGTGAGAACCTATACGCATGCGCGCACCGGCCAGACGGAAGAAGGCTGCGGTCACACCACCGTCAGGGAACTTCGGCGCCGCTGGGTAAGCTAGCCCTTCTTCGCTGGTTGTCGTCGTCGGGCGCCGGTGTGACGCGAATCGTGAGGCGCCGCGAGCCGGTGCCCACGATCTCCTCGACGTCCGACGACTCCTCGGCGAAGTCGCTTAGTTCCTCGAGCGAAGCGGCTTCTTCTCCCTGCAGGCGCCTTTGGATGATGCCGCCCATCATCTGGTAGTCGGCCGCCTCGGCGTCCCTCAGGATCTCCGTTTCGGCCGCTATGGCCGCCACCATGGGAGTCGGTGCCGGAGAGGTGGGACTCTCCGGAGGCGGAAGCAGGCACGCCGTGCTCTCCAGTTCATCCGTAATGCTCGTGTATTCGCCGCGCAAAGCCGACAAGAAGGGAGCTCGAGAAGTGCTAGTGGCCGCCGGTCGTGGTTCGGTCCATCGGCTCACGCACGACATGCCCCGCTCCAGACGGCTGTTCCTGCCAGAGGCTTGGTGTTGTTGCAGTATGTCACTGCCACCGCCAACATCAGGTTGGCAGACGCTCTGCCAGCGCTGCAGATTCTTTCGCTTCTGCGAAGCCATGTCGAGCACTTCGTTGGTGGCTACCGTGAGCTGTCGGCTGAGGCGCTGGTGCGCCGTCTTCCTTCGGATGGAGCCGCCGCGCCGCCTGCCGGAGCCCTGCCGTACGAGGAGGTCTGGCGGTGCCACCGACGTGCCGTCGGGCGCCGATAGCGCGATCATAACCGGCCTCTTGGGAGACACCGGCGCAGTCTCTTCTGGCCTCCTGCTGGTCTCGGAGCTCTGTTCTGCTGATGCTGGCGGCTGTGGAGGCTGCGATGGCGGCGGTGACGGAGTCCTGGGACCGTGCTCAGTCGGACTCGCCGTGTTGTCGCTGTCGGCCGACGGACTGCGGCTGTCTTCGAGGTCCAGCTCCTGCACCTCGAGCAGGCGCTGTAGCGAGGTGGAGATCTGCTCCGAGAGGTGCTCGAGCTGGTTTAGTCGGATGTCCAAACCCTGGATGGTGGCGTTGGCCTTCATCTCCCACTGGTGAATGTCCTCCACCCTCTGCGACATGGCGTCCACTCTGCGTGGACAAGTTGTGGTTTCATGTTCCGGCACATGAAGAGGTGCACGTTTTATTTCTACCTAAAGTGAGCGCTCTAAGTATTATTATATTCTTAAACTCAGCGCTTGGTACAGTACTGCAAGATGAGGTAGTTTAGATAGTAGCTAAATTATCTCTATGAGATCATTCAAGAACTTGTACAGCGTAAACGCACGTAGAAGAAAGAAAAGTGGTTATTTGTAGAATCTATCTAACAGCGTTTGCCATTCAATTCCGTGCAGTTGTAACATTCTGCCGCAAAGCTTGCCAATAGAAGGCGCCGTTTCGGGCTATACCTACCTCTCAGTGGTAGTGAAGACACGGTTCTCGGTAGTCATCTGCTTCTGAGTCTCTTGCTCGCGAAAGTAGCCCTCGACACACTCCTGCTCGAAGTCGTGAATACGTTCGATGTCTGGCTCATCCAGGAACAGCTTGAGTCCGTGGTCGAAGGTGCGGCTCTTGCCTTTCCACCAGCGCACGCCGCACTTGATGGCTAGGTGCACGTGCGACAGCACGATCAGCGGCGGCGGAAGCAGCGGCTTCTGCTCGTACTCCATCACCACCGTGAATCTCTGCGACTTCCACACGTGCTGGGAGATGGCGTTCACCTCGATGAAGATGTTGCTGCAAGAACGCCACGCAACCTGAGCAAGCGCAGCAGTCTCGCGCAGTGCTTGTCTCATTTGAATGTGTTCACTTTTTCTAACGCTGCTGCCAACGTATTTCTTATACGCGTGTGGTTGCTCGCTTTTTATATATGCTTAACTGAAGTTCCATATATTACACAAGTCTTAGGACGTCGACAGATGCGTATGATGCTTCTTAGCGAGTAACTATAGATCCAGTAACACGATCTGAGTGTCGATACAATCTCCTTACCACTGCTATTGATTTAAATTAACCTTAAGTCCCGGGAATCTTTCCTTCGACGTAAAAATGGCAGTGTGGATCGGAAGCTTCGAACACGCAACAACTTCGACTAGCTAAGAACAGGTGAAGAGGCATAATACACAGTCCCTCACGTGTGTGTTAAGGCAGGGCTTGACAGCTTGCTCTGAATCTGCCACATCTCCGCATTGCTAATAGTGATCTCAACAATGACATGCTTTCCCATCAGCTTACTGATTAATTAACGACCCAGTTGTCCTGCATCAAATTATAGCAGTTCTTACCTGCCTTCAGATGAAAAGTTCTGCAAGACTTCAACTTAAATTTATTTTGTGGTGTAAGCTGTTAAGTAACTCAAGTACGTAAATGTATGGGCTTACAAATCTGTCCGGGCTAGCCCACACGCCCACTCCCTCCCTTCAATTCTCCCTTCCTCCGTCCCTCCCTTTCTCACTCACTCACTCACTCACTCAAAAATCAACACACTCCGTCGTTAATGGTTTGTCCACGCTAATTAGTGTTTCGTGAGAAAGCAGTGATTTCCACTAATAAATTCACAGCCGTCGTTCACGCATAAAACAGCACAGTCGACCTTACTTGAACACAGCGATGAGGAGGTTGACGAGCAGTATATTGGCGACCAAGAGGTAGACGGCCATAATTGCCGGGTTGATCCAGCTGCCCGTCTGGCAGGTATATTCGCCAGGCTGGCCCTCGTTCGTACAGACGGCTGGCCACGCCACGCGTGCAAAAGACCATATACGTTTCACACTACAGAACACGTCTACACAGCGCCGTATTTAAACAGCAACTAGTTAGACCTTGTTATAGCACCGACGCCCAAAGAACGAATTAATAGCTTCTGCAGAGCTTAGATAACTGCTATGGGTGTTTGGTTTACGCTACAGGCTTCGATACAAAGCCAGGCAGCGCAGCAGTAGCTGGCGTGTTTGGCTTCTTTCTTTTTCACTCGAGCTCCATGCGGAGCTTCCTACAACGAACTATTCTAATCGAATTCCACACCTCTAAGCACTGGCTGCTTTGCAAAATTAGACCCGTGCCTTGGCTGTACTTGCGCTTTACGCGCACACTAAATAGCCCAATCCACTGCGGTTGCTGAAAATGATATCACCACAGTAATGATTTCTTGAGGTTTCTTTCAATTTTTTAGGTTAACAGGCCCAGGTGGAACATAGAAAGCTTTCCTATTTACCTAAACGGTTGTTTCAAATAATGTTTCCTGCATAGCACACTAAATCGTAGGAACGTGCCAACCGAACCCAACGTACTCAGTTTGAACAGACAGCATCAGTCAATCTCATTGCTTTATTTCCTGCCCGGTTCGGCCGTATGATAAATATGAACTGATGCCCCGCCGCTAACGCTTTTTATCTTGTTATATAAAAACTGAATCACACGTGTGCTTCACACATCCCAGGTTACGACTGCACTCTTCGGTTTTAAAAGTAAAGCAATTGAAAATTTTGTTTTATTTTCCTCCCTTTCAAGCCTCCCTTTCGATTCCCTGCGTAATTCCTTTCTTTTTTTTTTCATACTTACGGTCGATGCTGTCGGCGAACACTTCGCCGTAGATCATCCAGTATGGCATGAAGAATATGTTCTTGATGAGACCCCAGGACGCGGTTTCTTGCGGGTGGAGAATAGATTGTCTCGCCACTCCGTAGCTCATCAGTATCACGAGCAGTAAGACCACGAAGTACATCATGTTTATCACCTGCGGGACCACACGACGAGACACATTCTAAGCTCTGCGGACAGTTAACTGCTCTGGCTTATAGGCTAATGAGTGCAGCTGCTGAGCCCCAGGCTGTACGCTAGGTTCCGGATTATGGCAACCGCATTCCGGGGAAGACAACATCCTCCCAAAAAACGGTGTATTTATAGATATCTAAGTGCATGTTATTCCACTTTAATTAGATCGAATTAAACCCTGAATCCTCCACTACTTAGATGAACAGATATGGGCAGTCCAACGGGCCCACGAAGCGGCCGATAGGCTAGGCCTTTCGGTCCCAACGTGGGAGCGGCCCGCTTCGGGCTAGGAAACTAGCGCGACCCAATGTACCAAAATAAAGTTTTTCCATCCATCTATCCATCCTCCACTACTACACTTTTGAACCAGTGAGCGGCATAGTGAGTAAAAGTAACTTGTTTCATACACGGTTTATGAAATCGAAAATCGGCTACTTCAAAACACATATTTAAAAAATATCCCCCTTTATTTGCCAGTAAAACTAAATATAAACTACATAAAAATACGTGTTACACATGATAGCCACTTTGGCATGTAAGGTATACCAGAAAGTACTGACCATGAATATGTATAAAAAAGCAGGTTAACTAGAAATCCTGGTTAAAATGTTTAATTAGCATTAGCAACCCATATACAGTGAAACAACAATTTACTATATTCCTCTTTTCCTTTAAAAACTAATGATGCTGACGTCCTTTTTTTTTCCTACCCTCCCCAGCATTTCCTGGGGAGAAAAAGACAACATTGTACCAACGTACCATTTTGCCGATCATGGTGACGTAAGGACCGAGGTATTTATTCACGCTGAGAATGTCCAGAAGCCGGATGTACCAGTACATCACGGTGAGGCAGTATAGTAGCCGGCCCTCTGCCTGTGTGGACGTGCTGAAGCGCATAAACATTCCCACCAGAAAGACACTGATGACGACAACGTCGCAAGGATTCCACTTTTTCGCAGCCCAGACAAGGATCTTCTGGGTGAAGTTCTCGGGCTCCGACATCATTGCCTGCCGAAACAAATCAAAGGCGTTGGCATTTATTTATTTATTTATTTATTTATTTATTTATTTATTTATTTATTTATTTATTTATTTATTTATTTATTTATTTATTTATTTATTTATTTATTTATTTATTTACCAAAGTACCCACAGTGCCCTCAATAGGCATTACAGTAGAGGGGGGGGGGGATTACATAAAAGACAAAAAACAACCATAATATAGGCCACATAGGATAAAACACAACAACTTCATGCCTATATTATTACATCATGAAGCGACTGTACTAATATATCATTCGAAGTTATTTTGATAATATCACTTGGTAACCGATTCCAGGCTCGAGTTATATTGGGGAAAAAAGACTTACTAAACACGTTAGTTTACCATAAAGTTTCTTTCACTTTAGTTCCTGATCAACTCTCATAGACACGTAGTCGGGCATGTGTAAATAGTTCATGCGATCGCTACCTGTTCTTGAATGAAAGATATCATGGAACAGTGTTAACCTATTAATTAAACGTCGTTTCTGCAGCATGTCCCAGCCAATTTTATTTTTGGCCTCTGTTACACTAAAACTTATTGTGTAATGTCGTATGATTCCCCCGTCTCAGATGAACAGTGGAGGGCATATAACTATATAAAACGTTGCTCTCGGCGTGCGCTAGCGATTAAGAAATATTGGTCCCATTAAGGGCAGCGTGTACAGAAGACGCACTAACACAAGAAGGCACCAGAACAGTTGCGCTTCACCCGTCCACTCTTTGTCGTGAGTGCAGATGTCTGAAAGCACCACATTCGTAATTACAAGGCATCGCAATTAGCGCACGCGTGAAATTACAGAAGAGTGTAGGCAACGTGTACAGCTGCCGAATTCGCGCCACACGGCCCCGGAGACCAGGGCCAGTCTTGTGCAGGAATTTTGCGTATGGCATGTGAAGGAGGCGACGCTCCGCAGGAGAGATGCTGGCGCCCTGGGAAATCAGCGTTTTCCTCCTTGGTTCGGATAAATTTGCATTTCTGAATTGACTTATCGCGCTTTAAAGATTGAAAACGAGGCCCTCCGCTGAACTGATGGTGTGCTTGCGAGATCAAGATGCATAGAGCAAACATCGGCAGTGATAGATTCAGAGTATAGTTCTATCTCTGATGCAAATGAATCTTTACATGTGACTTAGACTTGCAGTTTCCTATATCAGGGTTACAGCGGCAGCAACATGTGACCGTCTCACAGCTTGCAGCACATCGCACGCTAATCGTGATTCGGCCATGATCTAATATCTGATTTTGGGTGTGATCTCATGACACCGATCGCGCCATGCATTTTGCATAGGAAGGTGGAGATTTGAAGTAACCGCCAATGGTAGAACACGGTATGCCTCAGAATGGAGCCACTATTCGGCAAGAAGTACATTAATTAGGCCCCTGTATCTTTCCACACATAGAAAATTGACTGTGTGGCGGATTGTTAATTCGTTTATCGGTTACTTTTATTGTGTTTTCTCTCCACGCTATCGCTGTTGTCTGCATATGTCGCTATTGTTTTGCATGTTGGTTTTTATGTAATCTATGCATTTTCTAAAAAAAAGCTTCAGCTGCTAGACACAGCTCGTCCAGTCTCTTTTTCCGTCTCCGCTCTCGTGCACATTGCTGAAGATAGAATCCTCAGTACAAAATAAAACTTAAGGAGGCAGCCGATATTCTATCATGCATATCGAAAAAAGTCAAATTCTCGTGGTTTATGCAAAAGCACTTACCTCTCTCACTTACGTGAAGAAGCAAAGAAATATTCTATGCACTTTTTCCTTAGCTTTTCTAAAAAATATATAAGGGTGTTTCAGCGTACAGGTTGCTCACAATATAGGCAATGACGTAGACCTCCTGCCAGGTTGGTTCGGAGCGCATTTTCACAAGAACCACGTACGTGAAGAAGCAAAGAAATATTCCGTAGGCAATCTGTGAAAAAGCAAACAAGCACTTTTTCCTTAGCTTCTCTAAACTATATATATAGTCCCTATAGCCCTATCAAATGAGATGGTGCAGCATATCGTAATAAAAAGTACAAGCTCGTACCAAAGTTCGTGACCCCACATCATAAAGAAAAATAGTCATTTACAACTGTTTCATAGATTTCATAGAGACATTTTAAATCACTTGCTGCCCGTCAAGTCGGAGAACGTAAAACTAGATAAAACTAAACACCCTCTTCAATGTTCCGGTATGATTTACATATATCGTCAGAGTTAGGCGCTTGTGCCTAATTTTGGTGATTCGCATAATATGTCTAATTGATGTCCTACATGCTGCAGATTGTTTCTGCTTTTCGACACTGCTTGGAATATAGTAGCGGCCATATCCACGGCACAATGCATTGCTTAGACAGCGGCTTTGGCAAAGTTAAGTGCTTCCTGTGTATTTAAGGGGAATACACAGCACGTACACTCGGAATGATGACTGCAAAGGCCCGGAACGGAACGTCCCACGGAGTTCTCCGAGTGCAACCCATATAATATACTCACAGCGTGGCTCCAGAACTTCGTGACGGGCGCCGCGTAGAACTCGTAGATCTTTCGGCCCAGCTTGAGAGGCCTCTTACGCGTGCGTATCTTGAGGTAAGCAGCTTCGGTGTCCACCGGGAAGAGGCTGCCGTTCTCGAGACGGTTGAAGACTGACGAGCACTTGCGGGACAGCGGGCCTCCGAGCGTTTCGGGGTCGAGGTTAATCACGCCCGGAGGGTTGAGCACTCCACCCGGTGGGTCGTCCACGTCCGGGTTCGAATCTTCCTCGTCGTCCTGCAGGTCCAGGTAATGCTCTTCCTCGGTCTGCGGCATCAGCTGCAGCTCTTCCTTCGACTTGAACTCAAGCCAGAGCACCGTCGGCGGAAACAAGAGCCCCAGGATCACCTGCGCGTTAAGCGGCAGGCCGCTCACATTTGAGGACGTGGTGCTTTACAGCCGAATGATCTGCTTGAGCAGACGCTTCTTCAACTTTGATTCTAAGAGCAAGATTGGAAATGCGACGCTCTTGGACAGACATGGACAGATAAGGTAACAACGATTTTTAAGATTACATCGCGTTACGAGGGTGTGTTGGCACTAAAGTGGCAACACCAGGGACTGAAGGAACCAAGGACGCTGAAATAAAATGTGCCCGAATATTGATTGATTGTATTTTCCGATGCGGCGCACCGGTGTGAAGGCAACTGCAATGAATTCACAGAAACTCTGAATCAAGTACATGGTTACAAAAAATCGTGACAATAAAACCAGTTTGACACAAGATTTGCTCAACTTTTTTTTTACTTCGGCAGCAGTCTTACACGCAAGATTAACTTGATTATAGTTTTTTAATTACTGACTTTGCCCATTTTGGGAAAGAGAAACTCATGCGAGTACGTAGCTGACATTGCCTTACAAGAGTACGCACACACACGACATTTTCCTTCCAGAAGCACATATAGCTGCATCTCTTCAAACAGGAGAATCAGCACCATAAATTAGATGTCATCCCAGTTATAACAGTGCCTCCATCTTGCCTCCCAATTCTACTCAATTTTAATCATTGTATCTTTCTTCTACATTTGCTTTTAGGAATCCGCACCTTGAGGCTGACATTCTTTCGGGTCCGGAGTGCGCCCATCCAGAGCTCGGCAAGCAGCATCTGATTGGCTGTGTGGGCAAGGAATCCGCTATGATTGG
Organism: Dermacentor silvarum; assembly: GCF_013339745.2. Lineage (NCBI taxonomy): Eukaryota > Metazoa > Arthropoda > Arachnida > Ixodida > Ixodidae > Dermacentor > Dermacentor silvarum. The sequence continues at coordinate 212,527,954 of NC_051155.1, read as the reverse complement.
CGGCAACGGCGAGACCCAGGCAAGTCTGCTTGCTCCAGTTCTGCAGCTCGTACGTCAGTAGCTGCAGCGTCGTGTTTTCGTCTTGACGGTAGCAGTAGTCCAAAAGGTCCAGCGCAAGCTTCTCGAATTCCCTGCGCAAGCCACCAGTGCCATAATTTGAGTACTATTCCATGGTACTTTTTGGCCAACATGTGGACAATGTTTTTTTTTTTTCTGTTTGGGCAAATTTGTTTAAAATGGCATTTAAAGCTATGTCTCGTTTTTATGCACTTCTGGCGAAGATACTTTAAGTGGCATTTCGTAGAGATATGTCTCGTTTTTGTGCCATTGTAAGTTTTTGCTTTTAACACCTTTGTATTTTATATTTGGTCGCGAACTTTGTTACAGGAGAGTGGAAAGTGGTTTCTAGAAGATAGTGATAAGTGGTTTCATAACATATTGGTTATTTACGTATATTCCGGGTGAAGAATCTGATGGCAAAGACACGTATTCGTATCAAGTGGCTTCTCGAAACCAAACGCGGGACATGGATATTGTAAAGCGGTGGCATACGCAACATTCATATGGGTTGGCGGGCTATTTAGTTCAATATGTTTACGTATGTCGATAACATATGTTACTTGAAAGTCATTTCATGTCTTGTGTTCTTCTAATCATTATTCTGTGGTTCATATGCACTCTATAAGGGGCTCAACATTCACAATACCTTGCAATGTGTAGCCACAGCAATAAAAGTCAACTGTGTGCACAGTGTGTATCTTCATAAGACAGCCACGAAACGTTTTCTGAAATAGTCTTATCACCGCAGTGGTCATCTTGTCCACAATCGACACCGGAATTTCAAGATTTTGCTTTATGCCTCCTATTGGAAATTGAATTGTCCACGAAGCTGTTGTCCTTTTTTTAAACAAAATATTGATAACGACGGGTGCGAGTAGGCATAGCCCGTGTTTTCTTTAACCGCTCTCAATGACCGGCAGATTTCAACGCGGCTGCCAGTACGGTACTTTGCATGTGAATTCCTGTTCTAGGAGAACGCTGAAACATAAGTCGGTATGCTGTAGCGATTCTTCTCGCTTCATTCTAGGCCTTTATTATCATCGACTGCTCACCACCAGCCGATCCTAGTGAGTCGTGACAATTCTAGTGGAGCAGCGTTCAAACCACTGACGAAGCGCGAGCAGGGAAGGAATTACAGTAAAACGGTTACATTATTCCGGCCATACCTTTGTATTTTGACTGCCAGTGTGAAGAGCAGATGGTAGCCCTCTGAGCATTAAATAAATTATTTATGAGCTCGCTCATAAGTTGACACAACACAATGCTTCCTGAAAGTAGGCTGAGACACCTCAAGCACCAAATGGTGTCCATCTCTTCCTTGGTGTCGCGTCACATAAGGGAGCTAGCGTTACGCATTGAAAGCGGTACTTACCGTGCATTCTGCCTGAGCTCGTCGGAAGCGTCTGCTTCGAGGTCGTCTTGCGCAGCCTCGTGCGCCATGGCCCAGTAGAGCCGACTGGCCACGAGGGCCTTGACGATGGCTTCTTCGCCGTTCTGCCACATGAATATGGCCATGCGCTGGCGTTTCATCAGCACTGCCCAGATAAGCAGTTCGTTGAACGGGTGCGAGAATGTCGATTCGGAGCCCAAGAGGGCCAACGAGGCTTCGGTATTCAGGGCCGTGTGCAGCGTAGGGGCCTGCGTCACGCCCAAGGCAGGGTCAGCTAAGGAGTGACTGAGTTTATCGTTATTCAAGTCAAATCATCTCCATGACGATCGCATGTTAACTGGCTTGAAGAGGGCATGTTCAATCCCAAATAACTGATAAGGAAGAGAGGGAGTGACGTCAAGGTTAACCAGTGCATAGCCTGGCTGGCTACCCGGTGTTGTGGTAAGGGGGGAAAGAGAATTAATAGAAGGCTCAGGGAGAAGAACAGTGAAAAGGACAAGATGTTTTTAAACATCGAAGGCAGTGCACGTATGGGGTCGCAAGTGACAAATTGCGCACACAAATACAACAAAAGACAACAAGCCACAAAATTTACTGTACTAAATTTGCCTTTGCAAGTAATCCAAGAATGTCCACAATTCCACTTTCTCAAAGCGCCTTTCCTTGCCTAAGTGGACGTGTCCGGGGACAAAGACAATTCGAGAAAGTGCTCTGAAAGGCGTGAAACTGAAGAGTGATCAAGTAGAAGACTATGATAGATGGATTATGGACAACGCATTTTATAAGTCGCTGTTGCAGTATCTCTATGAAACGGGCCCTGCATCCTTATATTTAACCCCATTCTGGTGTTATGCCGCATGGCAAACGAAGCGGGAAAAAATAAAAACATACCTTGTGCTCGTGAGTGCAACATCACCCGCTTTCTTTTATTGCCATTTCACAAACATAATTAACGCACATCTCATATCCGGTCTCATTTTAACATCGAAGCTGTTTAAGCGAGCCGTAATTTGCGGTTCGTATCAAGAAATGAACTTTCTTACCGAGCTGAGATTCGAACCCGTGTACCCACGGCCCCAAGGCGAGCGTCGTAACCACTAGGCCATACAGCCACGTTTTCTTTTTTTTTTTTGCAAGGAAATATTAGTAGTTATATGCGAAAATTAACTGTGTTACATATACACACATGAAAAACAATTTCAGACACGCTAGGCAGCCTAATGAAAGTTCAAAAATCAGGTAAACAAACACAAGCGTCCTGATACGCTATAGACTATACAGCCACGCTTTCAGAACATGCATTTATGCGAACGATATGATTCCGTTCGAGCGTCGTCGTCTTCGTCCACAGCTGGCGAATTCGCACGCTTGTGTTCTGCAAGGTGAAGAAGAGGTTTTGCGCACTATGCTCGGGAGAGAGAGATAACGAAAATGAGGGCGAGAGAGAGAGAGAGACGCATTCACGGAGCGGGTCTGCTGGAAGGCGTTGTGGGCATTGCAACGCGGTGTCGGTGTTGCAAGCTGCGCTATGCAACGCGCAGTGACAGCCGTAAGTCCGAGACGCGCAAAAAAATTATCATCATCATGAGTATTAAGATGAAAAGTTCACGCGCACTTCCGGAAAATGCTGGGCTACGATCGCCCAGCTTCGCTGTTTCAAGCATTGCGCGGCCGAGCGCAAGGTTAAGCGTTTTTTATGCATGCTCTAGCTATGCCTCGTACCTATAATTTAGGTTTTATATCCGCCCCTGAATTTAAAGCAAGCTTCGCAGCATTGCTTTGAAGTTTACTATAAATATTGTACCATGTGTTAATTATGGCATTTCGCCCGTGAATAGGCTGAACAGATGCGGATGTTCAGGGAATGACACGTGAGACGACTTACCGTGGACATGCGGCGCATGACAGTCGAGTAGAGGTTTCGGAACTTCCGTCGGCAGTAGGCCGACCGGTAGGCGCCGCCCATGAGCTTCTCCACCACCAGGCCAATGTCGTAGAGTGTGTACCGGTAGCCGGAAGGAAGGTTCTGCGAATGCGGGCGCTGGTCACGAGCTGCTCGAGAGCAGCAATGCGAGTACTGCGACTCATATGATCCAGCACTTGAGCGGTCTGAGCTGGACTCTGCGAGAACGCCTCTTTCGAGAAATAAACGTCGAACCTGACAGCCGAGTAATCCAACGTGGATCGTTAGCAGCAGCCGTTTTATGCAAATCGTAAGTCCATTCTTGTCACTATAGTTGAGGAACACTTTGGGGGACTTTCTAACGGCGTCTATTAGCTGTGTAGATGTCTCACAGGAATACGTAGTATGCGCGAATAGCGACAACACACTAACCGTCACTCCTTTGTACATCAGCCCTGTTTTTGACTCGCTGTATTGCTCTTTGGTAGTATGATTCACCAACATCAAATATCGTGGGCCAGTAAACTGAAATTAAACGCGAACAAAAGCACATCTTCGGCTCGTGTGTCTGTTCTTAAGCTTGCCTGTCTGACGTAGTACATACGCAGAATGCGGGCACTAAATCATCTTTTCCGGTTTGTACTTAGTGACGCGGCATGGCACCCACAACTAATGACGCATAAGCAGTGTTAAGATGTATTTTTCATTTGTTTATTTTCAACCTTTAGTATCTCAATTGTCCGTCGTCATATTCAAAAACTACCTGTGGCTCTAAATACATTTTTTTTCGTTGTTATTTACACATACGTAAATACCGTCATCATTTCCTTTCTCTTGTAGCACTGCTGTGAAGAACTAAATGTTCCATTATTTCGTTTGACCGAATCGCTCCTCATCCGGTGTGCGAACCTTTTGGTGTAAGTGTAAAAAGAGTTGCAAGTGCATTCGTGGCTGATGTTCATAAGAACATTCAGCTTCATTTTTCGTGGTGACTGGACGTTCGGTCAAACACATGGCAAATGGTGTTGTAGGGCACTCAAGTTTTAACGATGGGGCTCTTTGCTGCGAACAGCTTCAGACTGTTAAAGTTTATTTCGTACTTCAACTAATCGCTGGGTAATCTCACCAAAGACTTACAAAAAGCTAATAAACGAATTTTGCACGTTCGTATTTTCACGTTATACACATTTTCTTCAAACTCGGCTGTGCGTATGCTGAACGCTCAGTACACGCTTATGCATGTGAAAACATGGGAGGTAGTAATACTTAACTCCAAAAAGTCATTTGGTTTAAAAAACAGGTTAGTGTCTTCTGTATTGTCCTTTTTTTTAAGCAGCAGGAATTGTTAATCTAGATGTAGTTTGGATTTAACAGTCTTTTTCTCTGGAACGATATCTGAACATTTTTATACGTAGTGGAATTGCAGGGAAATCATGGAGACAACGCCACTCGTCCAAGACATATGTAAGGCATCAGCTATTCGATCCGATGACGTCCTTCTACATAAAGAAATTTCGGTTCACCAAACTGCAGGCAATGAGGTCAAGATGAAGTGAAAGGTTGGTTGCAACTAATACAAGCGAAAAATGACGGGCAGACATAAATCGTCGGTATGTCGTCTTCTAAGTTTCTTTTAACTAAGATTTTCCGCAAGGATTTCACAGTTTAAAATATGTTAAGAAATTATTTGATAAAAAGACCACGAAAAGATGGCACCAATATGATTCTTTACGCATATCATTTACCTGAAATCAAACCAAACGTCATTAGATAAGAACGAAAGAGAAAAGACTGTGGCATAAAGTAGCGCACAATTGAGATAACGTGTTATATACAGGCTGAATAATTTGATGAATATATCACATTTTCATAAAGAAATGATCACGTTGTTAACTTTACCGTCCTTCCGTTTCAAGATGTCGCTGACAAAGCAGACCCGTTTCCTTTTTTTCCATCACACTTCCACGCATCAGTCCCTCTCCTGCGCTTTATATGCTTATTGTATTTTGCTTTGTTCTGTATTTGAAGCTCCGCTCACTCCAAAGTTTCATTCGAATCAAAAATCTCAAACTTGCACAACAGTGCGAGCTCTGGTAACTATAAAAGGCAAATAAATGTATATAACATTGTGAAATGCTTACCGAGCACCGATTTATAAGTATTTGCAGCCATTTTTAGGCCTGTACAATAGATGAATTGGGCGCGCAGAACCCTTATACACAAATATCTTGATAAAAAGAGTGACCGCTCCAAGAGTGCACAACTTAAACAAAGCGACTAAGAAAGGCACAGCATTGCGATCAGCATCCCTTGCATCAGATTAAGTCCGACAAGAGAAGGAAAAAAACAATTATATTATCTAAATTATGCTTTTCTTTAATTCAACTAAAATTTAGTGGAGCACAACCGTGAAGCTGTCTACAAACTCCCTTCCGCTCAATTTATTCCTCAAGGGCAGCTTCCTTTTATTAAAGTCTCCGCCCGTAAAATTTGGTCCCTGGTAAAAAAAATATTATTGCCATCTGTTATTCGGCACTGTCAAGGCAACTTACTCTTTTACTTTCGACCCGGCGAACGAATATATATGTAAAAGAAAAAGCACTTGCTAACAAATTAAACACGCTGCATGCGTAAATAACACAGCACAGCAAGCGACAGCCGGTTACTGGATAAAGAAAAACGCGTGCAGAAGGAACGATGATAGGAAGAGACGGGCTTTCCAATTTCACGCTGCACGACAACGTCTTGATACGCACGACCGAGAGGCTGGAGTTTTTACCTCGCATGCCGAGCTGTCTAAAGCTTCTTTTCTTTTTTGTCGCTACGTGCCGCTCTTTGCCTTCGTTTTGCTGCGTCATCGGGCAGGTGTCCGTACCAAGTGGCCTCAAAGCCGTGCAGTACTGGCGAGGCTGAAGGTGTGCAACTTTGCCTCGGCTCCCTTGAGCTACTGAGGAGCCTCGTTCAAGGTGACAGCAGCGCGCGCCGGCTGTATAAGTTCGCACGCGCTACTGTCGATATGAAGAAAGATGCATGTAGAGTAAGTGTGGAAAAGCTACGAAAACAAAGTTTAATGCGCACAAGGTGTAGATTTAAGTAAGAGAAGGTTGAAGACTTGATGGTGAAGGGCGCTAGAATAAATCAGAGTGAAAGGAAAACGTACAGTCGCTCACCGAAATTTACGGGACACGGATTCCACGACAAATGTGAATTTCGGCTCCGTTGAGGCGCGGCGCTTCTAGTTTAATGGATCGCTGTGTAGTTTGCAAAGACTATATACTACGCACTGAAACTTTCGATTGATGACTATATGTGCCCAAGCTTCGCGGGAATTGAAATTTTCTTTCTTTTTTCTTTTTTTTTTTTTTGCACATCCCGTGTTCCCTAAGCTTTTGTGGCAAACTGTACGTTGTGTGAGCTTGACTTATGTTGGTTCGCCTATACGGAGTAGATCGATCGATCTATCGATCGATCTATCTATCTATCTATCTATCTATCTATCTATCTATCTATCTATCTATCTATCTATCTATCTATCTATCTATCTATCTATCTAAAACCAATATAACAAGTAGGCTGCCGCGTCAAATCCGCGATGAGGCACGTCTTTTGGGTCAGGAATGTGCCACCTTGTACTAAACAGTGGTGTTGTACGGTAGCCAGCAGTCTCCACAATACTGCACAAAACCTTCGTGAGGCTGTGCAAGTTACCGCCGTATCACTGCCGAGGGTGTTCTTACCTTGCGCACCTCTTTGACCAGAAAGCGAAAGGTATTGCTGGGTCCATGTTTCTGCCATTGGGGAAAAAATGGGAAGGGAGAAAACAAATTGAATCAGTGAAGGGGGAGTGACAGATATCGAAAGAATGGCGACGGTAGGCAAGAAGGTGACTATTTACGTAAGTTGCGACAGACGCTCAAGAGAGAGTGAGCGTAGGTACACCGATTTAAAGGGCAGTGGATTTCACGACGAAATGTCATTATTACAATTTAGGGTCCATTCCTCTTCTATTAACTAAAGCGACATGCACTGCCCTAAACTGCAACAGATAGGTCATGGCTGATATTGAATAAACCATAAAGAGAGCTGATATCACTCGTTACAGACAGGTGACCAAGTTAGCGCACCGAATTAAGCTTAAGCTGTATTATAAAACGTGGTCTCCTTAATCTTGAAAAACGTAGACGAAACAACTCTGCGAATTCCATCTGAGAGTCTTCACCCCCGCCATGTCTTACACGAATAACCTTCCCTGCTGTCTTGCCCTGTAGAAAAAAAGCTCAGGCTTTCTTTATGGCACCGTCAACATTGGTAATGATTTTGCTCTCTTAAGTCCGATGGGCCTTTACGCAATGAAAATCAGTTAATTGTAGCGAAAAAAGATCGCAGCGTTATGGAATTTTTATTTTAAACTGTTCATGCCATTTAGGTTATGTTATTCGTTAAGCATGTTCCCTATATACGGATAAGATGTATGCGGAAATTAAAGAAGCAGCTAAATTGGGACCTCGTGAACGTGTTCAGCATTTGAAGTTTTTTCCTTACGGTGCTGTAGAGTTCCTCGAGGCGTGGTATGGTCAGGAACTTGTGCATGCTGACGCCGTTCTCCAGCAGGATCTGAACGAAGTCTACTCGATCCATGGCAAGCGCGTCCATCATTGCTTGCTCCAGCGCGCCCGGCTAGATCAGTGCAATGAAAGTAATGAAGCTCTGAGTCTATCAACGCAGATAAAGTATTCCCTCTCTTGCAATAATCAATACACACCTGCCTACGGTTGTTATTTGTTACAAATATTTTTTTTTATTTCCTCTCAGGTTTAAGAAAATGTGCGTATCAGTAGGCATGACAACCCAGACAAGAAATGCTCGTACTCTAAAAAAAATCAGATTCTAAGAAAAATCAGAAAATCAGAAGAAAATCAGAAAAAAAGCCAGTTTGAAGAGGCAGTATACGCAAACCTGGGCCTTATTTCACAAAACTGCGCTTATGACAGTTTCCGTAATCACCGGAAATCGGACGCCCGTCCCTTGCTTGTAATAGCGGTCGACGTGACAAAGGAGGTGATTGCCGTGGTGATAGCCTCTCGTGGACGGCACGTACAGCAGAGAAGTTTTGTGAACATGTTCCCTTAATTTTGAACGTAAGCGAAGAGAAGGAAATAGAAGGATTTAAGATAACGTGATTCTCTAGTTCAAGGAAGATACCCTCATCGCCGGATGAACGGAGCCTGATCCAAATATTAAACCCCAATTGTCCATTTACGTTATCAAAGTATTTCATTAAAAAATGCGTCTAAGGAACCTGCTACTGCGACTTCTTCAGCTAGACGTGCGTGACAAGGACGCCATTGCTCTCAGTTTTTTCGGCACCGAAGGGTCCATAGACTTTCTTCCTGGGGTACCACACATTCAATACTGATGACGACGAGAATTGGCCTTCTCGTATTCCATAAATACACTAGGATTAGCAGCAACAGTAAAAGTACAGAAAATTTCTTGATGTACACCATTAATAAATGAAAGATTATTCTGACTATTATAGTAGCCTTCGCGCGCAAGACCACAAGTAAGGTCATTGAGATTATTTGCACTAGCCTGACGTTTCTACGCGCCACTTATATAGAATAAACAGACAAGATCACAACTGGTCATCCTACTCAAGAACAGCCATTTCCGGCTTATTTCAAACAATGAATCAACAAATAAATTAATCAATCAATCAATCAACTTGGCCTTCACCAAAAAATTTAAAGTGAAGAAGATGGTGCGGAGAAAACTGCCACATCGCAGCTTTACTGGGCTCAAACTACCCATCAGCATTGAAAACAGGGCACAGCAGTCATATAATCTTAAACAAAACATCAATAGCGGGAAAATAAACACTACATTCAAGTGTATTCTACGTATAACAACTGTTTAGACACACTAGCTTTCATGTTCATTAGTCACGTCTCCCTGTTTGTTTAAGCCACAGACTTAATCTAACAGTGCCGCTCTGAGTGTTTTCAGAATAAATATTTTCATTTGTCTCCAGCTCGCCCGTTCTTTAGCTATTGTACGCCCCCTCGTACTGCATTTCCTGCTTCCATTTCAGACATCACAGAGAAACTACTCGGAATGCGTTGGCCTCGTCCCCACATAGCCTGTAATCTGGCTTTGTGCTACAGAATATCTCTTCAATGTTCTTTGGTGAATCGGGGCTACCATGCAGACGCAACATTCAGATAGTACCCGTCCCTCACCGGCCACTCTTGGCCGTAGACGAAGATCTCCGATCGTGCGATGTCCGCCCTATTCCAAGTCAGGGCCAGGTTCAGCTGGTCCACAGGTGGCAGATACTGGCCTGCATTGTGCATTGTGAGTGACAGGAACATAGAAATGTGAATGGCTGGGAGATTTTTCATCCATATTTTTCTTTTAATCCCGTCGTAATATATAGGGTGTTCATTTTTACGTTTTGCGCAATTTTTAGAAATTGGCTGTTGCAGGTAGCATAATTCTTATTATTCAGCTGGGTTACTCGAAGAGGCGGACATTAGTAGCACGAGAAATCGAAACATATATTCTACTACTTAACAAAAATTCACTAATTAGCTTCTTAGTTAATTACTTTACGTCACATATTGCAATTTACGAATTGTAGCCGGTGAGCTTGTCAGGCGTATCCACTTGGAATGAATTTCCAGAATGACACCAGTTTGGATATATGCGCCATCAAATTCGCCGAAAAATTCATTGTTGTTCCGCCTACTTTTTTACCAAAATGCTCTTTTATGCACTGAAGCACAAAATTAGCTGGAAGGCCCACGTATTTCGTCCCACACTTTGGCAAATAACATAATAACAAATAACATCTGGAAACTGGCGTCATCCAGGAAATTCATTTCAAGTGGATGCGTCTTGCAAACTTACCGGCTAGAATTCGTAAATTGCAAGATGTGTCGTAAAGTAATTAACTAAGGTGTTAATTAGTGAATTTTCTTTATTTAGTTGAACACGTGTTTCGATTTCTCGTGCTATTAATGCCCGCCCCTTCGAATAATCTAGCTCAAGGACAAGGACTGTGCTATCTGCCACAGTCGATTTTCAAAAATTCCACAAAACGTAAAAATGATCACCCTGTATTTTGGGGTTAGTTATTTTGTTCTCTGTCACATTACCGTTTGCAGTTATAGAGTTTCGACGTTACATCATTGAATAGCTCAGGCTCTTTTCCGTCTTGTGATCGTTAAAAAAGGACGAGAGTGAGGCTGGAGGAAGCCTGTACCGGCGGGTAATTGTGGACAGTGAGTTCAAACCCACACCTTCCGGCTGCCATAAAGAGCACGCAATCCACTTATATCAGATTTATTTGAAAAATGGTGTTATAATACGCCTCCCTTCAGTATAAGATAGTGTTCTAGTGTTCTGCGCTCCATTTATATTGTACAATTGTTGCTGTAGCCGAGGACTGACTGCCTCCAAGCAGCAACCTAATAAGAAACAGTATTTCACCCCGTAGTCCACATTCGCGAACTAAACCTCTCTTACTGCGGCCACTCGACGGCAAGGAAAATTTCGGAACTGCATAAGAACTGCATAAGATACTACCCAAAGTATCACATCACTGAGAAAAACCTCACAATTTTGACGCCACGGCGCTGCTTCCAATTTACGTTGACGTTTACAATTATCGACACGGCTTCCCATCATCAGCATCAGCCTATATTTATGTCCACTGCAGGACGAAGGCAGTGGACATAACCCATAAATATTAGCGGGTCACTACGTGGGCGCTCGACGCATGATTGCCGCAAGCTGTATAGACAGCATCATAGAATCTTAAACGCTTGCCAATCATCAGGATGAATTATTATTTAAAGATTACAATCTTGAACGAAACTATTGGCCTTATTGTGGCTTCCCTTTATAAGCATTACTTAGTGCTTAACGTAAGAATATGAATTCGTGTTAATAAAAAACTATCAGGTTTCGTCTTAAAGCTTACACCTGCGAGTGTAGGGGTAACGAAAGAACGCAAAATCGATGCTCGACAAGAAAAGAACAAGGCGCGAAAAGCCTCTTTATATTTGCCGTGTTTCCTCGCTATAATTGTTTTTATCTGCGGGGGGGGGGGGGGGGGGGGGATTCTATTGGTGGACCGATATTCGCGTCCCTGCTGAAGCTTCAACAACATTGGGCCTTTTAATTGAACGTTGCATAAATCGCGTGCTTACTTAAGGAAATCGGAGCTTGCTGACGCTTTAGGCGCTGCTTCGCAGAGCTTCAAATTTATTCTCTTGAATATTCAACCATTGGCTCTCGTTCGTTTCGCTCTGCAAATGAGGGTTCCACAAAGCCGCACGTATTTCAGGAACTGGACAACGCACCGTTCATTGCGGGGACCCATCCGCGGCTACTCGCTCGAGACTACGTATACCGTTCACATAAGCCGATCAGCTTGCAAAAACAGCCTGCGTTTTAGCGTGTAATGAACGGCTGTCATCGGATATCCAAAACTCGCAGTGTGCCAATTTAAATTAACCTCGCGGGCGGGCTCGGGACGACTAGCTCGCAAGAACAGAGTTAAAACTACAAAGATACAAAACTCGTTAGGATTAGCATGGCAGGTTCAGAATTATTATGGCACAACTTTTTGGTTTGCCTAACCTACGCTGTTAATATTTATGCGCTACGCACCTTAGTAACAAACATTTTTTTTCGTACTAGAACATCATAAGCACGTAATATGATGCTGAATTAATTTTGAGCGAGCTTTAGCATGTGTTTTTACTTAGAAATGCTAAAGAAAGTTAAACTACCGCATTGTAAAAACAAAAAAAAAGAAAGAGCACGCAGGAATTAAAAAAAGTGAAGGATAAATGCGAGAAACGCCATAGAATGTACAGTTTAAAAGTGTAAGGTTTCATCGTTATATTTCAACCCCTCGTTATATACGAATCGATTATTGCGGCTTTTTGATAACGCACGCACAGCCAAAATCATCTATCTCTGTGCGTTGGGTCTGACTGTGTTTCTCGCTTTAAATCATAATTGCTTTATTCCAAATAAATACCGTGTTTCTAAGCTACTCGTATACTTTTAATAATTGCTCTTCCATGTTGAAGAACGTATTTGAATTGTATGATTTGTCTTGGTACGTGTACCTTACCGTGTAAGGTCCCACTTTAAGCAATGTACTTTATCGCGTTTCGCATGCGTATTACTCATATTTTGGCCATCATGGACTGAAGTAACTAACATTATAATTTTTTGAAGTTCCTAATGTTTTTCTTTATATCAATACGTAGCAATACGAATGACATTTGGCGTTTCGAGGCAATGCAAATGGCCCTAAACAAAACATTTCGACAGGCTCTGCTCAGGACCTAATAGAAAAACTGTACTGAATCCTGAAATAACCAAATACTCAAATAAGCAAGCTTTGAGAACGTTTTCAGAAACCAAGTGACCAACCAATACAGTCGAAAATCTTTGGAAATATATGACGCCACACTAACGTCCAGGTGCTGCAGTTCGGGCAGCATAACGGAAGAAGGGAGCTTCTGCCGCCCCCAAATCATCAACCTTTTTCTGTAAAATTAATTGAAATGAAGTCTGAAAAATATTGTGTCTTTCTAAACTGATTTATCAATTCTTTTAGCTTTCGTTTAGTCACACCACAAATGCCCCGCTCGAGAGAAGAGCTCGCGCTGTCTGGGCTCTGAATGTCGATTAGAAAATGCTTCCGTGCGTCGTCCATCTCGCCTAATAAATCACGGACGACTGACAAAACTTAATTAGCAGCAGCAATTAGTGGCACCTAGCAGCATGCCGTACATTCAGAGTGTGTATGCGTCTGAATTTGACCTTTATATATTATTTTAAAATTATTATATTCTGATATGAATTTATTTCTTTTTACTTTGCGCTGAGTGTGCATGCGTTGAAACTATAATTTATTTTTCTTTGTTCTTTCGTTGTTCTTTCTTTTGTAAGCTTACACTTAAAGAAGACATTTTGTTTTTAATGTTCTACTCTCGTCTACTAATCAGTCTACTCTCGAGTAATCTTGTTTCGTCATAGCGCCTCGGCCCATATATAGGTGAAATGAAGCAGCTCGGGGCACATGCTTCCAACTTATCAAACTAATCCCCCAGCTAAATCTATCCGTCTTCAGAGACCACTAGCATTTTAAAAAATCGCTGATTGTCTGCTTGCCTTTGAGCAGAGCCGACAGGACTGCCTGGTCGAGTTCCTTGCAGGGGCCTTCTCCCATGCGGAAGACCGTTATCTGCGAGTCAAAAGGAGAAGCGGGGATGTGAGGCGATCGGAGAGAGAGCAAAGGAGAAAAATAAAGTGCGCCATGATTGCAAGACCGAGCTGTGGCGATAAGCACTTCCCTGAGCCGTCTTAGCACTCGTGCTCCTGTCATTCTCCTGTCCCGCCTCCACTGAGTGCTCTATTTTGCACGCGGCTCGCATCTTGCGGTCGTATTCAGGCGCCCATCACTTGGTCTCACAGGCACACCTGGAGAGCATTCGGATGCATGCCTCTTGCTGTGGTGGCAGCGTTTTGCTGCACATTTGCGGTAAGAATGCCAGTGGGCTTGGTTGGTTAGGTATAGATGACAGAATGTGGTTATCGAAATGGCAAACACTATCTTATTCGATATGTATGCGGAAGAAGAATTGAGGACCCTCTTGATGTCGTCGCGGGCGTCTGCAGTAGTCTTTATCGTTTTCGGAGATCGCTTCCATTTCGTCCACCGTCAAGAGAAGTTAACCACTACTTCTTTCGTGCCAGCTAACGGTAAACATGTCACCTGCTTTTCCCCTTTTTTCGCTGTTTGTTTTTTTAATCCTCGGTGCTTTCTTCTATCTCGGTATCGCTACACACCCAGGCACAGGTATTTTGGGCCAGCATTTTCGCTCCCTCGAAGAAAACGCAGGCTGGCAACTGTCACTAGGAAAAGACGTCATTGCAGCACCGTCGAATAAGGCAGCCCGCGAACGGCAAGGTTTAGGCAGATGGACGTCAACAGCGGCAGTGCAAAAACAAGAAAAAAAATAAGGGCATAAACGATAAGTTTAGAGCGCGACAGGTTTGTCGGTATCCGAGCGTCGGTGTGGCTGTCCCCACCCACACGAACGTACAAGGTCTTTCTTCTTGATGGACTGCAGGAGTTCCACGTAGACTTGTTCGGCCTGCTCTTGCTGTATCTGGAACGTCCTCTGGATGGTGGTGATGAGTTGCTCGCGGAAACCCTCGGGCAACTTGCTCCTGCGAAGCAAAGCGCGCGAGCGCGTGTTCACGGCTCGCTGTTATAGCAAAGCGCTGCTCGGAATATATAGGTGAGGATATCTGCAAATGCAGTAGTGACGAAAGCGGCACCAATACCCATCCTCCATTTTTTATTACCATTATTAGGTGCCGAGATCTAACACGTGCCGGCGACGGAAACAAAGTATTCATTGCGGCTTTTTTTAGGAGTAAGAAGTTTAATTCTCCGCGCAAAGTGAAATATGACACGCTATACTTTTCTCTCCTATATGTATGCTCACTTACTTCTCGCTAACTGTGACGACAGCCGTCAAAGGGCTGTTATTCAATACCTTTGAGTTACTGCATTTCCTCGAGAAATCTCCCTAGGAATTATGACTGTACAGATAGAGGCAGGTAAACGAGGGGGGGGGGGGGAAACTGAAACAGTAGGAAAGTGCGGCAGGGTACACTGGCACGTTAATAAGAAAGATGACGCCATTAGGAGAATGCGTAATGTGTTTTCTTGTTGATTAACCTAACTAGTTCTTGAGACAACTAAAGAAGTGCTATGGGGCATTTCGTAATAGCGCGGCTTCCTAATGTCTGTGCGCTTTTATATACACGGTTTCCGCGGCAAACGAAACTGCGGCGTTTCGCAGGGCTGCCCGCTGTACGTACTCGTCGTCGGGTATGTATCGATGCGCGAAGGCGATGAGATCGGCGGCCCGTCCCGATCCGTCGCAAACCACCACGGGCACCGGAGGAAGGTCGGTCACGTATTCGAGCACAGTGCGCACCGTGTTGAGGCCGCCCTCGACAATCACGCACACAACGGGAATGCCGCACCACTGCACGCTGGAACCTGCATGGAGATACAGGGACAAAGTAGCGCGCATTCGACTCTTTGGCTGGAAAGTTAAGTGTTTAAGAAAGAGTGTGGGAAGCGCTTCATAATAATTTACTGGTCCAAAATGAACCTCCAATTGACTTCAAGAAACTATCGAACGCAAAAGACTCCCTTTCAGTTATTTTATGGTGTTACCGACATCTTTGTTCAAAGCCTGTGCGATATAACGGTGCTATATATCTGTGCGTCACGAAATGATGAACTTCCCATATCCATCGATTTCATATTACAAACATGGCTTCGCCGTATCTGCGTCCTACCAATTCTTCACGGAGCATCGGGAATATAATTGCCTTAGAATATTGCGTATATCCGGCTTAAAACAGCGTCATTTCCTGATGAGTGCCCTCGTTCAGACCTTTTCTGAGACATTTATATGTTGATTGAACGCTCCTTTGCTGGGCCTTATTTTTCTTTGTCATCACTTATTATGCACTTACTCAATTAGTCAAGCCCTCAGTCAGTCAGTCAGTAATTTACTTATTTATTAGTCAATTTTATTGCTGCGAAACATAGAGAAATGGAGTAGCTGAGTTATTTCGGGCCTCGGTCTCACCACAGAAAATAATTTTATAGCAGAAGAATACATATACGTGCGACGTGTATCTTGTGTGCAGATGAAATGGTTCAGTTTAGTTTGATTCGCTTTCAGCGTTCGAAGCATTTTCAATTGGAACCAAGTGTACTCGTTCCACAACACGACAGCGCGAGAACGGCCGGAGTGCGTAAAGGAAGCCACTCACGGTGGTAAAACCTCTGCCTGGAGATGTGCTTCTCCAAGCGTTTCCGGAGGCCGATCTCGGCGCCGTACTTTCCCGTCGTGCCGTTGTCGGCCAGCACAAAGTAGGAGTGGTGCTGGTTGAGTACTGCAAAGCGGCTTTTGGGCGACGAGATGCTGTAGTACTGCACAACCCGCTGCAGATTGGGTGAAAGGAGCGGGAGTGAAGTATGAAACGGCAACTATGGATAAATGGAGAACATGAAGTGAGGAAATACAATATAAACACGGGAATGCTGCAGAAGAGACACGAAATTTGGCTTACTGTTCAATTTTCCATCTTCATAATTGGTAACTGCATTCCCGATGTGAAGTCAGCAAATATGCTTCAAGTAACAGTAAACAACATCACGAAAGAGCGTCTTTCCTTCAGCACCGATGTAGCGACAGTGCATAGCTCTGCTTATAGCCTTTAGACAAATAAGATGTTTCTTTCCGTTCCATTCTTGACACAGGCAGATGGAAGTGGTAATGTAATCACCTGGTTGTGTAGATGCATTAAGGCTCCACGCCGTTGGCAATATGTTAGACACGCTTCCCTATAGGCTGGTCGTGCCTATTTCACTCTGTTACGACTATCGCAGAACTCGTAGGTAACTAATAGATACTGCTGTAGATGCATTGTACTTAGTCTCCGTCCTTCCACTCCGAAGCACTGATTGAAATTTGCATTTCCATGGACTGCTTACAGTCCCCGCTTCAACGCTCACAACACCTCACTCACTCACGCTACGAACAGAGTAATTTCGCTCTTATTGATGCACATTCGTACAGTACTTTCACTGGATTACCGAGCAATCACGTTTGATCAAAGTGAAAATTGAAATCCACCCAACCAAGTTACAAAGAAGCCCATATTATCAGAAATCCCAAGGGGTTCCCTGGTAGCTTCACGCTACTGTTGGGTTGTTGTGAATTTTTTTTTATGAACCGTCTTTCACCTTGCTGGATTCCCCAGAACTGACTTACCACAATCACGTTTCGTAGTGTTCAAAGCCATTAACGTGCGTAATCGAATACTTACTGACAGCGATGGATAACAAGTTTACCTGACGAAACTCACGCCCTACCTATTGCAACAATATATATACGTACTTGTTCTAGTTTTGGAGACACGATAAATTGGTGTCAGCCTCAGTAGAACCGCGTATGCACGCTAGTATGAGTCAAATGCGCCCCTTCGACTCCGTAAAAACATTGCGTACTCCAAAACGCAAATAACCAATGCCATCATGCGCAACATTCCACAGTGTAATGCAAAAAGGGGGACGCGCGTCTCGTTGGATTTTCGGCTTTCTCTTTTATTTTATTCTCTCTTTGTCTCTGTCTCTTTCCCAGAATGCAAATGTGAGAATGAACCGAAGCTACAAGTCAACCACTCTTGGGGCGACACACCAAGGGTAAAGGTGGAATCATCTTAACTTTGGCTTTCTTTTTCCCCCTTTGTCGGGGCGCTCCGAGGACACCGTAGTTCACACGCTGCACAAATCTGATTACCTCCAGCGCGAGAGCATATTACATGTTAACATTACGCCGAATGATTTCCGCAACCAAGGCGTAAACACTGAAAGTGTTTTTATTTCCCCGGAATATCGACTGCTTTCCAGAAGATACAGGACTGAGAATCCTATAGAGATGCTTCAAGAGATATGGTTTTTACAACGGCATCGATCCTTTATGTAGCTGCTCAAGCAGCAAGACCCAACAGGAGGCTTTCGCGAAGCAGGAAGATACCGTGTGTACACAGATCCATGCAATCGATACACACAAGCAACCTCGGAGTCAGGTTCTCTTTCGCCGCTAGACCCTCACGTGCCCATGTAACAACGATGAT
Source organism: Dermacentor silvarum (assembly GCF_013339745.2). NCBI lineage: Eukaryota > Metazoa > Arthropoda > Arachnida > Ixodida > Ixodidae > Dermacentor > Dermacentor silvarum. The sequence continues at coordinate 212,509,841 of NC_051155.1, read as the reverse complement.
ATATCTCACTTAACGACAAAACTTCCTCGAACTTCTTGAATCTTATGCGAACGAGCGCGTTAACAGTGAGGTCGTTGCAAATTTTTATCATTAACATATGTAAGGGGGCATACATATGAGTTGTTGCCTCAATCTTGAGCTGTCTGTCAATGCGCATCCGTGAGATATTTTTTCTAATGTAGGACAAAATCCTTACTGTAGCTAAAGCTCACGCAATGCATATCTAAACTTAGTGAATATAAGCTAATGTATTCGAGGTTCAATAGCTGTTCAGTGATACGCAGTAAGTAATACACCTGTCGCCGGCAAAGGTAATGCAATAACTTGATAGAGGTTACGACTCCCCCACGGGAGCCTGGTTTATAACAACTGTAAACGGCAACATACACTCATTTAAGTAGGTGTTATCACGTGATGCAGGTATCACGCATATGAGGAGGGTAGGCTGCTGGTATTCCCGTTAAGCGTGTGTGCAGTGGTTTCAATGATCAAGAGATTTTATGTATCAACGTGAAATCAGCTTATTTTTATTTTTTTTAAGTGTGATGACGCAGGCAACATCCCAGTTGATCAGGTGCTTAGAAGACACAACAAGCTCTGCGGGGGCATTAGGCGCCACTTTCTTCTTTTTGCATCATTAGAATGTTTGCGGAACCATCTTTTCAATAAAATCATCAGTCGCATTCTATGCCAGCGTTCATAGTATTATGCACAGACATCTTCACTTACTTTTGTGCTCAGCAAGTTAGTTGACTCACTTCTGTCCGAAGAGACAATCCTCCAACGCAGGTGTGACTCTATACCTTACCAGAAGACTGTTAGACCATTGGTGTGCTTTCTGTGATCTACAGGGCTCGAAGAACGCCTTCAGTAATTATTTTATTTTTTTATCTGCCTCTCTCTTCTTCTCCTTCTTACTTCTTTCTAACCCGCTTTTTTCTCAACCCACGTGTAGGGTAGCAAACCAAAGATCTGATTCTAGTTAACCTCCCTGCCTTCTCTTCTCTCTTTCTCTCTCTCCCTCTTAGTTTCTCTTATATATACGTGTTCGCAATCTGGGCACGGAATTTCGTACTCGACCCCCGAAAGGTCCTTTCTTTTCAACTTGTATTTCAAATTAGTAAGGCTGCTTCTGAGCTTCCGTACCTGTACGTGTGCCTCCTGTGCGTCGTAGTCACGCAGGAGACAAGCGAGTGGTTCACTGAAGCCCGGAGTATAGGATACGGATGCCGGTTTTTATGTGGAAGCGGGTGCTTGATTGAACTGGGCACGACAGTTGTCGTTGTACTGAGGCCGTAAACGAAGAAAGGGGATCGAACTGTTTCCACGTCACTTTTCGCTGTTGCACAATCGCTCTCATATTACCGATATTTCCTACTTTCATTTTTAAAAAATGGAGAAAAAAGAGTGGGAACAATGTACCCTCTCTTAAAAGTAGCGCGGTTATCATAAGCGCACTTACATGACAAACCGTAAAAAAGAAGAGCAAGAAAAAGTTTTACATAAAAAATGTCTAGCAATCGCAGTTGGAAGAGTTAGAAGAGCTGAATGTAGCTCAGAACCTCAAACTCTGCGTTTCATTTCTGATGAAAGGACAGGTCTTGGTAAAAGAGGTTAACGTTTCACGTTCAAGGTAACCGGAAATATATTTTAAATCAATAAATATGGCAGATAAGGACAACCTTCAATCTCTTCACTAAAACCAAACCCCCAACAGTGACGACCGTTGGACCGTCGCCACTGTTTGGTTAAGGTGAATGATCAGCTATCTGAGGAGACCTAATTTATTTTTTCTGTTAGATTGACCATCTTCAATATCGGTTAAATTAGGTTCAAGCGCCTTAAAGCGCTGCGGTTAAACTGGATCAATACTATTTAAAAACGAAGAAGTGCCAAAGTAAAAAGAGTACCTTTTTGATATATCGTACAAGACGCACTTGCTGGCTCACTTCGTGCACAAACTGATGAATTGGACTGTGAAACTGTTCGTCCATAGATAAATAAACATACTTCTTCAGGTTGGTCGGCCCGTATTGCGGCACATCTATTTACTTTAGGTCGTGTACTCCTTGTTGCTGGACACGGTCACTGCAAACGGCGGGCAGCCGCTGCAGATGCAAGGCCAGAACACTTTATCGGCAGTACTGATTTGGTAGCGAGAATTTCACTATACAGCGTACGCCGTTTTGTTTGTATTGCTTTTATCACACTATCCTCGCAACAAACTGTTCATCTGCACCCTATACCATTTTAAATCACCCCAATACCAAGATATTCCCTGCGTTATCCCGCTCCAGGCAAACTAAATTTGTTTTAGCAATACGAGTGGCCTTCTGTTCTCCGTCACAACATTGTTTTCCTAATCTCAGTTTTCTTTTCTTATAGCATTTCAAAGCAACAAGCTTTTTCTTCAAGGCCTAAGGAACAATAATGTTAGTTTTGTTTTCGACGCCCAAACGAAAGACCCTTGCTTTTCTTCTGTATAAAACTCGCTCTTTCTTTCTTCTATTGCTGATTTTATCCCAGCCGTTGACCTTTCGTGATAGCAAATAAGGGAGTTTTCTTTTTCTTCTTCTCTTCAAGAACTTCACCTATTCCATCGCTTTTTAATTAGGCGGTCTGCTTTAGGCATTCATGAATAATAAAAAGAGTCTCGGTCGCGAAGCATGAAGCGAAGAAAGAACGCCCCGAGTGTTGACCTTAAACCATCACGACTCAGTTTCAGAACCGTTGAATACGCCTCAAAAGAATTTTAGCAGTTGCTTCAGCTGCTTAAGGCCAATCTCAAAAACATTGGGGTGGTTTCTCAAGAACGTTCTGCATTATTTCTAGAGAAAGTCTGTTTAAGTCTGTGAAAAGAAGAGTGTGTTTCAAAGGTAATTCATCTAGCGCGCCTTAACTGAACCGAATGCGGGTTATAGGGAAATAATATGTGAAAATCAAGCACAAAAAATATCCTTAAAACGCAGAAATATCCAGCTATGTTGATTGGGGGTGGTTTTCAGCGCCGAAGGTTATTAAAGCGAAGCTTTCTAGGTCTCACTGATTCGTCCGTGAGAGCCGAAAACGCACTGCAGGAAAGCCAACTTACTCAATGGAACTATTTTCGCATCTGCGCACACAATAGACCAATCTGCGCATGTTCGCACACAATCGTAGAACACTACAGTTTACATTGTAGGCTGTACCGATAAGAACAATGGGAACTGCAATGTCACACTACCCAGACGAACTGTATATATCTGCCGCGCTATAACGCAAAATGATTCCAAACTGTTTTGATTCCAATTTCTGCAATCAGCCTCCACGATTGGTCAAAACCTTTTTGGGCCACTCCCAACTTCGCTTGTCTGTCACGTGACGTCACGAAAACCGCGATAGCTCCCCATCTGCTATAACGTGTACAAACTGATTATGCATGATTAAACCGCACAAAAGAAAAATAATCGTTCCTGATTCTACGCCTTTTCACCATTAGCTCTCTGCTATTCGGTCCATTGTTTTCTGGCTACGCCCACTTCACCTGTCTGTCACGCGACCTCACAAAACCGCGAAAACTCGCCACGTCAAAGTGACGTGCACGCGAAAAAAATGCATTAATATGACGAACAAAACTGAAACTTTTTCTGAATAGGCACAGACTGCCCCGTTCCGAAAGGAATAGATGATGGCTGTGGGCCGATCGCTCTGACCCTCGCTGCTCGCACCTGCCGGTGAGCATGTATTTATTTGCGCATGATAAACCTTTTTGCGTGGCAGTAAAATGTTAGTCGAGCCCTTTCGGCACGGCATACTACATCGCTCTGCCAACTCTTCCTTGTTGAGGATCCGTTTTAGCGGCATTCTCATCCTTTCGTTGCACGCCGCCGCGATTTTCGACCAGCCACCGCAAGCTAAGTAAGGCGAAGCGAACCAATCGGAGAAGCCGGCGCCACCCTCTTCATGCGGTTATCTATTGTCACTGTGCTGTCTCGGCCCCATCGAAACCCTCTCCACTACAGCGTGCTCCTCGCTTCTTGTCAGCCAATTAGATAAGAAAAACCGCCGAGTGTAGACAATGTTATTGGTTTTGAAAGCGAACAAAGGTGACCTCCTATAAACGAGGAGAGTGTTTGATTGGGTTGTTGAGACAACGCGGCGGGTTACCGCCTGATGCTTGCCTCGGTGGTTACGTAAATTTGACGTCAGGGGTTTGGAATCAAAACAGTTTGGAATCATTTTACGTTATAGTGCGCCCTGCATTGCATTACGCGCGTCACGCAATGCATTCCCGGCCATCACTATGGGTAGGCGGCGCGTGCAGCGCACAGCAGAAGAAGAGGCTGCCGTACGCGAACGTAAGCGCGAGCGCGATCTTGCCCCTAAGGCCGATCCCGTGTATCGGCACCGGCATGCAGTCCATGAAAGTGTGAGTGTGTGCGTGTAAACAAGCGGCTACGTTATCTAAATTAAAGGCTATGCAACTTAACGAAATGTGTCTTCATTCAACTTGAACTTTCAAAAAATACAATCCTAAACGAGCAAGCAAATCACATATGCATCGCATCGGGTTGCTCAGCATTTCTTGGGTTCGTTGCGTGGTCGTTGGCTTTGAACTTTAACTTTAGTTCAGTTTGCATAGGCGAAAGCTTCGCGTTCAACCATCTTTCTTTAAGAAAGGGGCTTTGATTTATAGATATTCTTCAGCGAGCTTTTGTTTCAGTAGAAGCTTATGTATTGTTTTTTTTTGCGCATTTTGATTTACTGATTCGTACGAGTTTTCGAAAGCATTAACAGCGCTATGAAACAGAGCAGTGGGGCATTTCAGGAGAATTTTAACCACCTGGTCACATCTTTTTTAACGCGAACTGAATATCAATACACAAATGTCTATGTAATCAGCCCCCATTAAAATGCGGCTGCGGGGGCTAGGACTCGAACCCGCAACCTCGTGTTTAGCAATAGAACGCCAAATCTATTGAACAACCTCGGCGGGACTGAGAGCTCTGCAGACACAGTCTCCAAACAAACAAAAACAAAACAAAAAAAGCATTATCTGAATTGTGAAAACAAACTTCTACATGCTGGGTCGTATAACGTAAAAATATGCCATTGTGATTTTATTCTAACCTCCTGACGTCAAAATCACGTAACAACCAAGACGCAAGCATCAGGCAGTGGCCCGCCGTGTTGTTTAAGCAGATCAATCAAACGCTTTCCTCGTGTATAGGAGGTGATTTTGTTTGCTTTAAAAGCAAATAGCATTGTCTACCTTGCAGTTGTTTTTTTTTTTCTTTTTTTTATCCAATTGACTCACAACAGGCGAGGAGCGCGAAGAGATGGAGGTGGTTTCGGTGGGTCCGAGCTGGCGCGTTTAAAATAGATAACCAGATGAGCTTGGCGGCGCCGGCGTCTGCGACTGGTACGCCTTCGCTTGGTTAGCTTGCGGTGGCTGGTTCAAAATTGCGGTGGCGGGCAACGGGAGGTTAAAAATGCCGCTAAAACGAATCCTCAGCAAAGAAGAGTTGGCAGAGCGATGTCGTATACGTGCCGAAAGGAATCGACAACGTTATACTACCACGAAAACATTTTTAATGTACACAGAGAAATACATTCTCCACGGCAGCTCCAAGTAGCCAGTGTCATAGCGATCGGCTGGCAGCAATCTGTTCTTCATTTCGGAACGAGGCAGCCAACAGTTATACAAAAAAGTAGTCTTTTTCGGCATATTAATATATATTTAGTGCGTACACGTAACTTTGGCAGGGTCCGCTGTTGTCGTTTTTTTTTTTTTTTTTTTTTTTTGACACCGCGTGTCAGACGAAGTGGATGCCGCCCTAAAATTTTTAACCAATAGCGGAGGGCTTATGGAAAAGACGTAAAAATATGAAAAGATGCGGTTTCCATGACGCTGCGTGACAGGTGAAGTGGAAATGACCCGAAAAACTTATTACAAATCGGGGAGAGCTAGTGGCAGAAATGGAATAGAAACAGACTGCAATAGCTTTACGTTACGTCGTTCCTAACTTATGAGGTAGATAGTTTCGCAAGTGGTTCTCTTCTCTGTTGAATTTGATGATCCTCTTGAAATTCCATAGTTGAAGACTTGTAAGCGTTCTGTTAAAATGATCGACTGCAAGAAACAGTACCGCTGCACGGGTAATATTCGGCTAGGTGAGCCTGATTATTTTGGTCATTGAGAACACAGTTTGTCGCTTCCATGAAGAAACATTCATGCTGGACTGAATTTACGGCAGTAGACAACGGTGCATGTAGCTTTGTTGCGTCGATTTTCCTCTCTTAGGTTAGGAGGCTCGGAACTGTACTTGCGTCCGAACATTGTGTTTAATTATTATTGCGGACGAATTTCTTTAATTTTTTAAGGGTATGCCATCCTACCTTCTTGCTCTTCCTATGGTTCCTGTCTGTCTTACGGAATAAAGTGTGTTATCACAATTAACTTGAGAAGAACAATTATAAATACCTAGTCATTTCTGTCGAATCTTTATAGCGGCAGTTTTGTATTCCCTAAAGCTACAGTTGCAACTGTGTAGACCTGTCCAATCTGAATTAAACACTCGCTCTGTAGAAATTAAATTCTAAAATTTTACCGTTACTTTTTTATTTCTTAGTAACCCCCGACAACTCCATCGCATTATAAATAGAAATATCCCAGTGCATTTTTTTTATTGCTTGCTCTTGCTTGCAAGACGTGACCAGGCCCATCGAGCCCTGCTAAGTTTTCTGCAGGACACTGACTTGGCCTCCCGTTTATAGACGTTATTTCTATTTTTGTGTTGTTTTTGTTTTGTTCTGTCTGTGTCTCCGTCGTTTCTTTATTTCCTCTTTTCTTTTCTCATATTTTCATTTCCTCTATTCCCTCCTCCTGTAGGAGTAGGCAGGCATTGTGCCCCTCTCGGTGGCAGTTGTCAGCTTGCTCCCTCCTTAATCCCTTTGTGTCCTTGTGTGTATATGTGTACAAATCAAATAATAATAATAATAATAATAATAATAATAATAATAATAATAATAATAATAATAATAATAATAATAATAATAATAATAATTCGAGTGTGCAAACGTTTTAGAAAAATATTGACGGCACAACGCATAATTTCAGCATAAAATGTGGGACGTCCACAACTCCTGACGAGTATAATCACAATGTAGACGTTGAATAGAAGCCAGAAAAGAAATAATGAAGGTCAGTAGTAGGAATAAGATGGATGCAACAAGCCACTACAAAATTTATCCGGTTAATATTTTCAAAATCCCAAAAACGTAATTCCAATCGCTTTCAATATAGTTAAGCAGCTAGTTCGGATGTTCTTAACGCCGTCTCTGTAAACAATGACAATGACCTAATGCCAACACGGCACCCAGGCATGTCATTCAATTGTATGTTAGCTTGGCTCTTTGCTTAAGTTTGTTCATTGTTATATAAAGCTCGCGAACATTTGTGTTTCGGAACAAATTATTGTGCTGAAACGTTCTTTCTGACCCTCTTGTGACCGCTGCATTTTTTTTTTTTTTTTGCTACATCACGAATGAAAAACACTGACACGCGTACGTCATTTTGTTCTATTTATACGTCCATCCTTAAAACATTCTCGCTTATTTATTTGTTATGATCCCTCGTAGCCCGTATAATTAGGTCTTGTTAAAGCGGTAAAAACACTGTTAATCTTGGTTTGTCGAGGTCAGAACTGAGCTTATACCGCCCCGGAAGCACGTCTTCGTCGCAAGCGTGTCATAGCAACGAGTGCTGTACGACACGTAATTGGCACCCGTCAGACCGATAACGAAGCTTTTGCTTGCGACGGGTCTTAACGAAGGCCGCTTGGTTGCAGCCACGCGCCTTTGCTCTCATATAAAAGCAGGGAATGAAAAAGCGGCAGTGATATGCCGTTCACGCTTATCACGCTTGCACAGGTGCTTCCCTCGGAAACGTCAGCAGTCTGTGAAGTGCAGGGGAGAAAGGAAGAAACTTACAGACAAAGCTTGCCTCCGCTGTTTATACGTCTATTTATGTTTTAGATCTGTCGAATTGTATTGTACGCGTCTTATTTATGGTCATCTAGCGTCTATTTATAAGTTTCTGCGGTACTGTTTCTTGTCTTCTTCCTTCGTTTACACTTTCTCCATCAAAGTGTCCGGCTCTCATTGTAAGAATTCAATAAGTCTCCATTTTTTGGTTATGCAGTAATATATCTCCCGGTCAAATTGCAAGGGTGGTCGTCCAGGTTTTGCAAAAAAAAAAAATTTGCCGCCCGTAATGCATCAAAGCAACTTTGCCGCATGGTAAGTATAACTGTGGTGGTGCACGCTTTACAGGAGCTACAAACCATTTCGGTTTAACTTCGTTGATCGCATGAACCCTATCTGGGCCGTACTTACAGTACGCGTCACGGAACGATGGAACGCCGCTTTCATCTATAAGCACGCGAAACGTATTTCGTCTTTAATTGTAGCATGTACGTTGTGTGACAACATGATGACGAGTCGACGCCGAACGACGCAGGATCTTTCCGGTGATAAAAGGGTAAAGAGAGAAAATTATTTGAGCTGGGCCGCTATCTTGTACGGGTGCCAAGAGCCGAAGTTCAGTTTCGCCTCACGCGATTGGCCTAGATTGGCCTAGGCCGCAATATCGGCGCGGCCTGGGCAATCGGGAGAGACGAAACCAGATGTCGGCTTTTCAAACGCGTACAAGATAGAGGCGCTGTATTAGTAAATTACCCTTCTATAATACCAAAAAAGCCACTCTTCCTTCGAGAAGAGGCTGCAAGCCAAAAAAGGTGCATAAAGAAACGACACGCAGTGACGCTGCCTTGAAGTTCCCGCACTAGCTCGCCGTAACACCACGGCGAGCTAGTGTGACGTCACATATTTGACAGCGTTTTGACGGGCATAGTCAAAGTTTCATCAATAAAGCTGGACTGCATTGTGTTCTAAAAGACCCAAAGACTCAACTTAGCAAGTTTTGAAAGCTTTTCACGAGTCACAACGGCACAAAAATACGAGAAAACGCATTGAAATCTATGACGTCACACTGACGTACCAGCGATAGGGTTTCGGCGCGAAATTCAAAAAATTGGAAATTTGACCTTTGTTGTCTCTTCTAATATTCAGCCTAACACCTCGAAATGGATATAGACTTCTGAAAGAATATTTCATCATTCTAAACTTATTTAACATTTCTCTTTAGTGTGCTTTAAATGTCACATACGGCGTTCTCTGGATACCATCGTCCTATCCTCACTCTTCGCATAAAGTCACGCTTGCGAGCCACAGAAGGAGAGAGCTGTATCAAAGTGAGAAGGTTTCTCGAGGTTATAAAGTTATCGTAGAATCCCGCAGCAACAGGCACGACGGTGATACATTGCCATTCAGAGTACCTACTTGTTACAAAGAATGCTACTTCGCTTTTCGAACTTTGCTACCACCTCTTTATCTTGTAGACTAGTTTAACACAGATGAACGGTATGTTGTCTCATGAAACGCGTCTAGAATTTAAGTAGAGTTGCATGGCCCACAAAAAAAATGGAAACACAAGCCAAAATATCATGCCGTAATGAGCAAACTCACCAGGCTATCCTGCACCGGTTGCTACGGCCACGCGAAACGTAGTGGCGTGGTTAACGACCAACACTTAATTACAAACGCGTGTCACCACGTCACAAAATATGACTACAAAAGCACTCCGCACACAAAGTTCATCATACCGTTCGCCTTAGCGCGGGTCACGAAAGGCTACGGGAATAAAAATTCGAACGATAACAATGGCCCCCCAGGAGCAGGGTCAGTAGACGAACGTGTCTGTTGCGAGCGCCGGTGCAGCGAAGCAATTAAAACGTAGTGCTCTTTTCGGACGCGCTACTAGCGACTGGCACCAGGCATACGATGGCGACTGGAGGGATAGGGATATTGTAAAGAGAGCTCGTGCGTGCACTGCAGCTATCTGTGGAAGGCGCGCGCCATGCAGGGGCACGTATTTCATGGCTGGGCTGAGCGGTGCATGCGACGCCCCGCAATTCCAGGAACGCCATCCGCGGTGTACGTGAACAGGTGGAGACCGTGGCTCCGGGTTCTGAGCCTCTGACTAGGCCGAAACTGTGCCAGCCAAGTTACACATGAAAATAAAGCCTTAGGCTTCATTTTTTAACAACAGAAACAGTCCCAAGATTTTGACTTATTTGTTGTAGTTTTATTCGTACCACGAGATTTGTATAAAATCAGGAGCACCTTGTTTAAGTATACTCAATATATTCCCCGTGTGTAATATCCGTTACACGCTGGGCACAGCTATACTACCAACAGCTACTTATTTTTTTTTTCAATGCAATGTCAAATTAAATAACGTGAACTGTGTTGCTTCCAACCTCTTCTAACGCCTGCAGACAATCCTACATAACACCTCTTAAGGCAAAGGCAAAATCGGGATATTAGCCAGAGGTCGGGCGTCATACCAGCAATAAGTGTTTAGTTTCAGCACGAGCTTGTTAGCTTGGTTAAATATGTTCCTGAAATGATGAAATATAATCTTAGTTGGCAAATCCCAAACGAATACGACTAACTTGTTTACATTTTTCTTTCGTCACGCACAGCTTGTTTCTTGGTGAATGTGCAAATACAACATGAAATCGCGTTACTTATTATTGTTGTGTGTAGTCTTTAATTCTTCTGTACTGCGCGTAAATCATTATATCACTGAGCTAACCTCGGTGACCTCATTGTTTACATTACAACAGAAGAATAGATCTAATTATAGCGGCGTACATGACATACAACGCATTTGGCGACAATGTATACTCGCAGCCACTTGACCAGGAGCAGTTTGAGCAGAAGCGATACAACAACAAATCAAAGCACGCCAAGCGAAGACGCTCCACGGTTGGACCAATAAATGCAAATAGCACGAGGAATGAAATATTGAAGCCTTTCTTTTTTTTTCCAGCTACTGAACCTCACTCTGCAGTGACTGCAGTCTTAGAATTTGCAGCTGAAGGCATGCTATGCAGCCTCTTGTCAGAGTAATGCATCTTGCAGGAAGCAAAGTTTAGGCAGGAGCATCAGGACAAGCTGCTTACCTTGGCCCCTATCAGGTCTTTCCTGTTTTCGATGATGCCCCAGGGGGCGATGCCGATTGCTACCACACGGCCTCGAAGCTGCGGCGTCCTTTCTGTGAGGAGGGCCTCTCCAACATGACGCGTCACACCTGAAACGTAAGCGCAGGTTAACACGAACATAAAGCAATAGTACGAAAAGAGGGTGTAACCGTCGGATGCCTTGGCTTCGGCATTTTTAAACATTTTTTGCCGAAAATGGCAGACTATGAATGAAACGCTGACAACAAATGCATACAGCTTCATAATATTTTTAACACCGCACCATTAGTCGGGAGAGACGAGAAATATGTACCAAATGAGACAGGGCTAGCATACTTTTTGCGTTGGTATATGAATAAGTATTGCTCCCTTTTACAAAAGCTTTCGACATTTCCCTAAACTTAACGGTAGAAAAAATAAAGCCCAGGTGAAAACGTGCACTTCTTCACCCCTTTGTGCTATGATCTGTATGATGGCACTATGTACTTGAACCCATATTCACAAAAACGTTCTTAAGCCAGAACTGTTCGTAAGAGTATGCTATCAACCAATCACGGTTTTAAACACGTCATTTGCAAAGTCGGACGGGTAATAAAAACATGTCTTTCTAAGGTTTTCTTTGCGTAATAGCTTTCTGAATCTGGCCCCACTACACGACCATTTCATTCATTTAGCTTTGCACTCACAAGCACGTAAGTAAACTCCAGTTGCTCCAACCGCGTTTTTTTTTTAACATAAACTCACGAAACGTGGACACTGAGTAGTAACCACAATTCAATGACAACTTTCTTTCCAAATCATTTGTATTTACGTGCGCTTGTATATCATGCGCCATACTCTTTCGTACTCTCATATATCTGTGCGTGCGTTATTTCATCAGGGTGTATTCGAACTATCTACAATAAGCAAGCAATCGATTAAACTGACGTAAACAACTGCTGAGAATTGTGATTTCACCCCGAGGAGACAGGAATCGCAGCGTTAGAGTACCGGTGTTTGTGCCCCCGGTGAATATCCACGCGCCGGTGGTCTTCGCGGCGCGCACCAGGCCTCGGCACAGCACCTTCTTGAGCTTTGCCTGCAGGTGAAAGTTGGCCTTGCCGCCGTGCACGGTGATGAGAAGCTTCGGCAGCTCGAGCTGCCACTCGCGTGTCAGCAGCTGCAGCACGTGCTCGGGACGGCTGTCACTCACCAGGCGCACGTACTGCGAGCCAACAACACACACCGAACACAACGGGTGATGCTTCAAAATGACGAAGCCAACTAACACTGGCCATATTTGATTTGACGCCGGAAAAAAAAGATATATTCGGTTTTACGCGCCAGACCAAGGCGGGGAAACAAATTACGCAAGTGAAAAAAAAGTCCTGCTTGAAATTTTTTCTTGGCTTGCTCTTCTTCACTCTTGCTTGCTTGTTCGTTTCTTTCTTTCTTTAATTCTTTTCTTCTTTGTTTGTTTCTTCATTTGTTTCTCTTTCTTTTTCTCTGTTTCTTTCTTTCTTTGTCTTTTCTTTGTTTGCTGGTTTGTTAGCTTGCTTGCTTTGAACTTGTGATAAATTGTGACAACTAATTTTCTAGTACAACCGGGAAGTTGTACCAAATCTACATAAATTTCTAACCGCATCGTCGGCTTTTTGTTTGCCATGTCATTTTTTTCTTTAACATACAAAAAAAATCTGTCTGTTTGTCTGTCGTTTTTTTTCTCTCTCTCTCTCTGTTGCCGCGCTTCAACAAGAGCAAGCATCATTGGCCAAAGAAAAGACCTAAAGGGAGAAAATAATATTCGTTTCGTCGTAGTACTGGTTGCGTGTACACCAGCTGTTCGCGCCTCGGATTTGCTGTTGGAAAGGCAAAAGTACAGCAAAGACGCGCAAGCACACAGAACTTCGGAAGCTACAGCAAAAAGAAAAAAAAAAAGGACGGGGGACGGAGGGGAGGAGGGGGGGGGGGGGGGGGGGGCAACCATTGAGGTGAAATAAACTAAAGCCAACAAAGCGTTCATCCAGCATGACACAAGAAATGCTTCGAAAGTGGATTTTCAGTATAAACGGCTCACAATCCCGATGCTGTGTTCAGGACTTGACTTTGCTTGTGTACGCGGAAGTGCAATTTCGAAACCAGTAGGAAGCGCATTGTCGTTTCTTTGACCCCTGCTCTCCTTGGTCTTTCTTCCCTTGCCTGTTTTCTCTCTTTTTCTTTCTTTTCCTTTATTTTTTTTTATTTTGTTGTCTGAGTGACCAATTGTAGTATGAAATAAAACGCCGTATCTTCTTTCAGACGCTCAAAAAGCTTGTTTACGGTCATTGGTTGTTTCTGGCGGAACACATTGCACAAAACTAATCCTGTCGTATGGCACTAGCACTTTCATCCAGCTGATGCATTTTCTTTCTGTAGCCCAAGAACATTAGCTGTGAAGCTAAACTGAACAACGTGGTGCAGAAGCTGTGTTGACGTTGCGAAAGCGGGATATCGTTTACATAATCTGTGGAGAAAGACAGTAAGCTGGTCGACGTCGCGTTGTAACCGCTTCAAGGCTGAAAATGTTTATACGCTTTAGTATATGTGCCACTAAAGAAATATTTGCACAATAATCGCACCGTCAGGTTTTATGACAAATGGGAAGAAAACACCATTGCCAGCGATTCGATGGGATGCGACACGCTTCGCGTTTCTAATTTGACGATAGGGTGATGCCAACCTAACAAGCGAGTGCCTTTTCTACGTTTCTATATTCGGCCTTGTTTGGAGAGCCTGCATAAAATGGTGCGAGTATTTCTCTATGCCCAGAGTGGGCAACAGGATCTATCTCCTTAACAGAGGAGCATTGATTGATTGATTGATTGATTGATTGATTGATTGATTGATTGATTGATTGATTGATTGATTTTTCACGCGGGGTGCATGCTTCAATAACATACTAATGAGTGAGCGCGAGCGACGGTGGCTCAACTTTCGCAAGGTACGGCTCAAGAAATAAAGTGACAGCGACGCTATACGAACAATCACGTCAATTTTTGAGACTATAGGAAATACAGCAGAAACGCATTTGAAAGTTTTTGCACGTCTGGAATGTATGCTTCGATTTCAAATGCATTCCGTAACAAGACGCACCTGCGCCTTCAGCGGGTGCGAGGTGCCCTGGAACTCGATGGTGCCGAACGCGTTGGTGGGTGACACGTCCGTGTGTCTTGAGATGGACCAGTGCTCTTCTGACTCGGGGGGCTGTGCCTGGCCACCTTGTGACGTAAGCGACGGCCGCGCCGACAGCGTGTGGCCGCCCAAAAGCTCGCCGCATCCGCATCTGTGTTTGAGCATTGGATAAGAAGGTTGAACTTGATATCGTAGAAAGAAATATAGCCTTATTCATTACTGGTGCGTTAAGACGCGACAACAGTCACCTAAAGTGCGGCGAATCTGCACTGTGAAGTTATACGACTTACGAAAAAAAGAATACATTGCGTCAAGATAAATGTGCAATCACGTCAGATGTTACAAGAAGCAAATGACATTAACAGCATTAGCTGCAGCTTAAATGGATCGACCAGAGCTCTACGTGTAAAAAAAAATCTGCCGTGATTGGAAAAGCGTCTGTAATATAATAATAAATGCGAACTTTCTTTACTCTCTTTCGGGTTATAAGACGCCTGCATGAGATAGGTGCTCGATGCTGTTTTTTTTTTAATTACTGTAAGCATTAATAATTGACAGAATGTTGTAGAAGCACTGCAACGTAGGTCGGGTAACGCCAATTCACGATTCAAATGGACAGTGCGACACCTCAGGGATAAAACGAAATGTTGAAAAACAGATGGGACATGATCCGTACAGCACACATGCAGTACGTCTCTCTGTTATTTTCCTTCACCTTCATTACGTCGCACTGCGCATGAGAATCATTTCCACTGCCATACAAACGTTTATATCTATGTTTGTGTTATTGGATGGATCAATGCCTTTCTAAAGAACAAAATTATGCTTGAAATGAGCTGTTTGTTTGTTGTTGTTTTTTTTCGTTGAAAATTTGTAGGATTATAGCGCAACTGTCAAGGCTATTCTGCATTTTGTTTATGTTATTGTAGCTGATAAGAACTTTCATATGACAAGAAGAGCAAGTTTTATACTTGTGTGCACAGAGTTTCGTGACATTTAAAGCGAGCGAATATTTGTCTGAAAAGAATAGTAAATTAACTTTCACTTGAGGAGAAGAAGGTGGTCGTATGTAACGAGCACAAACCGACGTACAACCATACCATCTCAAGCTCAGGAAAGTCGAATTTAAAATAGCTCGCACTTCCATATCCACTTCTGAACGGCACCTACACATTTCATTTCAAAGCGCACCCCACGCTGCTTTATTTCTACAGAAGGAAGAATGAACTCGCCTTTCCGGTTCTGCTTTAGTTGGTATAAACTTGACGCAGTCCCTCTTTTGAAAGGTGCATTCAATCCAGGATTTCTTGAGCTAAAATAGAGAGAGAGAAAAAAAAAGAACATCAATACGCAGTTCCAAAGGAGTAGGCATCTTATCTCTTCCCTTTCGAAGTAGAACGCGGGAAAGAAATAACATGGTACCTGAGACGTCCGTTATCTCACGCGTTCCACAGCAAAGTGTTTAATATAGAATACACCAGAAGCAAAACCTAGCCCCTTGCCCTTTAAGTCTTCTGGAAACAAACTCACATTTTTTTAGGTTTGCCTGAATATATTTACGGATTCACTACACATTGGTAACTGTCTCCCTTACGCTATGCGGGCCACGTGATCTCTGCTATTCCTGCCATTTTCTGTTCTTTCGTTCTTCGCTTTTGCACACACCCCAGACTCAACAGGCGTGCAACATTTTCCTTGTGAGCTCTTTGTAGCATTCATCGCTAGAGGGTGTTTTTATATGCGCTTATTATACTGACACTCCCTGTAACAACCTGAAACGGTATACAGGTGATTGGCAACGCGTTCATGCAACTTGTCTAATATGTTCCTCCCGCGATCACGATGAAATAACATGGTACACGGTGTGGGTATGAGATAAAAATCTAAGCTGACACAAGTTTACTGCATTCATTGCAAAATAAACCATAGTGCGATTAGCTACCCCTTTCTTTTCTTTTTTTTTTTTTGGGTGGGGTGGGGTTCTTGTTAAACATCTTATTGCCTCGAGCTCCGCACTTGCTATAGTGGCGTCAACACAAGCTTTGTTGGGACACGGTTGGTGAGCTGCTTTCCACAGACAGTTTCCTCATTCGGTATCAAAAAGAGTATAGCATTATCTTTGACATTTACTTGCTTCGTTGACTTAAGAAATCAGATATGAGTCAACAACTTCGTAGAAAAGGCAACTAAGTTGGTTGTAATCGTCTTGGTATCTGTGATAATACTCAACACAAAAAACAAGAACAAAGTCGTAATCGCGACCTACGTATGACAAAGCGCAACTATGTATTGTTCATTGCCAAAGAAACAACATTAAGGATGCTGCCGAAATGCCTGAAAAAAAATGAAAGAAAAAAAAAAAACCTTCGTCTCCCCTTTCACTCCGTGAAGATGGTTAACCAGCGAAGCTGAAACTTGTGGCCCCGGTGCTTATCACTGGGTTAATCCCGAGGCTTCATTAAAGTGTTTCTCAATTATGAGGTTACACACACGTTCGGCTGCGACGGAGAGAACGACGTCACGCTTGCGTTCGATACCTCGAGTTTGCTCGGCGGCATGCTTAGCAGCATTCGCCCGCCATTGCCGCTTGCGATTCTTCGAAATTAAACTGCTCCAAAATTAAATATGTTCGTTACGTAAGACAATGAATGGCTCCCCTTAAGCAATGGTTCATACCCCCGTAAACGTGGCCTCCCCATTACGACGACAGAACAGAAGTGAAATTCTACGCTGGAATGATGAGCGGCAACGAATCCAGCTGCGGAAGAACACGACGACGCTTGAACCAATGCTGATGATGATAGTTTTCTGTGGACAATCGATTTTGCCAAGCCATATAAAGCTTCGCTTTAAAAACGAACGATATTGTAACGCAAGCTGGGCAAGTAACCTTAGAATAGTTTCCGTGTATGTATATGTGTTTGTCAAGTTCATCGCATTGCACTTTAAATGAACTTGGGCCTGCTTTCACAAAACTTATCATATTTAATGGCCCTTCGTGATATTCTATAGGTACTGCGATTTGCAATATGGTCTATGGCACACAAAATAGCGAGCAGGCTTCTATCATGCCCTTTTTTCTTACAGCCTTTCTTTCCTGAAACCAGCCCTAATTAGGACTTTCCGGAAACCCTCCAGTAGGCATTAAATAAAAATACTTTTTGGCCACTGAGTTCATTTTGCCAAGCATTTCGCAATTTTCTCCTCACACCTTCGCGAAGGCCGTTTCTTGGCGAGGCCTACACGAAAAAGGAAATCACGTTCGAGCAGTGCAAAACTGCCCCCGCACTCTCGTCCACAGGCGTCTCAGTGCGAAACGATCGAACACAAGTGGAGTTCCGTGTCCCGTCGGTGAAATGCAGGCCGTATCACACCTGATTTCTCGGGTCGTTTAGACCGGCGTCCGTGCTGCCGTTATCGCTTAGTCTGGTTTTGTTCCTGCTTCGCTTGCTAAGCCCAGTGCGAGGTAACCGTCGTGTCGTTCTGCTCCAAAGCTCTTAACGTGTGCTCCCCCTATTTTTTTTTATTGCGATAGCAATTATATGGACCCTCAAAAGCAGATTTCTGCCGTCGGCGTCGCCGTCGCCGTCACCGTCGCCGTCGCCGTGAGGTTCCGTATGACGTCATTTGGAGATGAAATCGTCGCCGCGCGCCGAACGCTGTATGTGCGAGTGAAAGGGCGCGAGGGGCGCGTCTTTCACGGGGAGTGAACGCACGGCGGAGAACAAACGCGCGTTCTGCGCCGTGCTCGCTTAAGGGCTGCAGAAGTAGGCGTCTCTTTTCTCCTTTACAATCACCATATATGTAGAGCAAACGCGCCTTCTTCGGACGCGCGAGAGGCCGTGGGGGAGGGGGAGGGAAGGGAGGCGACGTTTAGCTGCGGCACCAAGTGCCTATTTATATCAGAGGCTCCAGCAACAGTCACCAACGCCGCACGCATTTTGAGCTAACGCGGGCAAAACGCCGATGGCGTCGACAACAGTTCTGCGTGTTGTTGCTACCAAAGCCGCTCACCTTACTTCGTATGACATTGCTGTGTTGCTATCGCATTCATTGCTTCGCCCTTAGGGCGAAACTGTGACATTTTATTTTAATGTTTCTAAAATGTATCCAACAATAACAACTTTTTTTTTCTATTTGTGTGCCAGTCAACATCTGTCGCGAAAGACCGTTCCCGCAGATTTTTTTTTTTTTTTAAGCGTTTGTTTCGTGAGACAGAAGCAAGGGTTTGCTATGTCGTGTTACGGCTATTGTTTCGCCCATGAGTAAGGAAAATGTAGGGCCGCTCATCGATATTATGTGTTGCTTTGCCTTCAGCACTTTGATTGATTGATTGATTGATTGATTGGTTGGTTAGTTGTTGATTGATTGATTGATTGATTGATTGATTGATTGATTGATTGATTGATTGATTGATTGATTGATTGATTGATTGATTGATTTACGATGCACCTAAATCTAAGCATACACGTGCACTTGCATTCCGCCCGCCGCATCAACATGCGGCCTCTGCAACCAGTATAATCGAGCCCGTCACCTCGTGCTCACCAGTAAAACATCACAGCCACTGATCAGCCGCGGCCGATGGCCACAAGCACCGAACCGAGTCTTTTCTCATAATGGAAGGCCAGCACTCACGTGCTAATAATTATTTACGCCACCATTTAAAGCGTGCGTTTGCTTGCAAAACAAGTACTCATAGCCCGAGGAAGACAACGTTCTATGCAAAGCTTTCGTATGAACAGTAAAAAACTGCTGCAGAAGACATAGGTATAACATACCTCGTAAATGCAACCATTCTATAATCAAATGGTCGTTTGAAAACATTTAAATTCTACGCTCAAATTCTCATTTAAGTTCTACTCTTAAAGTCGTGCATCTCAAGTACACTACTTTAAATACACCTCCTCTGTTCCATTGCGATGAACGTCGGGGCGGATAATGCGCTAGCTTGATTGCTATGCAACGTGTCCGCCGCTAGCAACATACCATAAGAACCATCTTACTCTCTACGGAGCCTCTCATTCCGTATTATGTTTTCTTTCACAAACAGCTTTCTCTCCGACTTCCCTGTTTCTACGATACGCAAATGCAGCTTACTTATTGCTCCGTTTTATTCCATCGCGAAAAGGCTGGGCGTTACCAGGTATCCTAGTTTTCGAAAACTTCGCACACCGTGCCTGGCGCGAAGGCGAGACAACCGGAAGGAGAACGCGGTTTTGCGTCAGAGCGCGCAGCCCGCGGGTGAGGCTGAACGATTTTCCGGCTGGACCTGCTGCGGGCAACGTTGCGGTTTGGGGCGCCTGCTTTCGCATGAATCGCGCGTGCGCTGTTTTGCATATCAGAGCAGCAGGGGGGAGCCGGAGCTTAGCGCCGGTGAGGTGGCTCTAAGCGAAGCCCAAGGTCGCCCACTGGTCGTCGAAAGCGGAAGCTGCGTGCGGACGCAAGCGGAAGTTGTATGCATCAGACAGGTGCGTTTTGTGGTTATCTTAATTTGAACGTGAGCGCTGCAAAACACTCCCGTCTCTGCAAATGCATCCTGCTTTGAAATTTGCCAGCTACGCTTCCCTTAGGAAACAATTTACCTATTATACAAAGTTAGAGAGCCAGAGAGAGAGAGAGAAAGGGCGCGGGGGAGGGAGAAGGAATAGAGGTTAACATTACCGTACATTGCACTACCGGATCTATTAGGATTGCCGTCATTCATTTATATATGTAAATAATGTGATGAATATGTTGTAACGGACGCTGACACTGATGACCTGCTCTTTGAAAATGCACATTTTCATGCTGTAATGGTCAAAAGAGGACACCAGGGCACCAGGGCTGGTGTCCATCTTTCATAGATGGAAACAGTAGGCAGCTATTCATGCTTAACTTTTCCTCCCGGGTTCCTCCTTTGATCGTATGTGTCATGAACAGCACATATTCTGCATAATATTGTTATGGGACCATTATCCTGCGGAGGGAGAGAAACTTGCAGGGTAGCGGACGAGAAAAAGGACGAGGTGCGTCTCGGTTCATCATCCTTGTTGTTCTGACTTCGCTTGCGGTTTCGAGGCAAATATTGCTAGCGAACCTCCTGTTGGAACACGTCCACGTGACATCTCGGTTGAAGGTGCGAGGTACGTCCAAAGCGCGCCACGGAACTTAACAGTGCAAACCTTTGGAGTCGTTCATGCCATGTCCAGTGAGAGCACCTCTGGTTGAGCCACGGCTACCATAATACCGGTTGTCTTTGTCACTCCCGAGAGATCCTGGCACTTTCTCCGGCACAAAAAAATGTACACGTCGAAGACTGGCTGACTGAATACGAGCGAGCCACCAAAATTAAATCAATGCTACCGGCAGGGTACTAAATGAAAGCGCGCGTTGTAACAATGAAGCCTTGCAGAATCTATAATCAAGGAAGACTGCAACTTTGCCAAAATATTCATTCAACGGACAAAATAACCAAGTTAGAAACTGCGATCAATGTAGCCTTAACTCGACCTAACCATTTAATAAACGTAGTTTACTTCAGCGAGTGTAATGCGAACTCCGACAGAGAAATTATATTCTTCACACCAACGAAACAAGGTGGTTAACAACGTTTACCAATTTGACCACTACTATATAAAGAACTGGAAAGAGTCCATGGGCTCTGCGATGTCGCTCTACTGCAGCCGCTAAAAAAAAATCGCTCCAAATTGTTGCTGTCATATACTGTACAATAAATAATGATTCCGCATGTTCGAAAGATGTTGAGGCAGAATTAGTCGTAGATTTAGCAGTTGTTGCCTCTAAATTTAGTTGGGTGCTTTAAAGTTTTAATCGAGTCTGATAGTACACTCGCCCGCACGTTCGAAGAAAGCCAGTAACATTTCACGTTTCTCCGAGCTGTTGCATATTCCAGTGCTATAACGGGTGACCTAAATGCCGCTGTTTTACGCTTTGTTCTACAGACAATCACAGGCGCACTTAGCTACATTTATGGCTGAAATTTTGTTTAGTTTTTACTATATCCTCTTTTATTGTTGCCTTCACAAGATTTCACATAAAATTATCAGTTTCTCCTCTCCTTGTCCTAGTGTTTCACTATCAAATTAACTGCTCGCCAAGCACTACGATGCTAAAATTCCGTCTAAAGCTGGGACTATGCGTCGGTCGTATTATGCTGCTATAAGCGTACAGGCATTGCACAATAAAATAGGAAGAATCTGATGGCGGTAACATAGCGAAGACAACATATATGCCTATTATATATATATATATATATATATATATATATATTCTCACGAGTATCTTGCTGATGCTGTACGGAGCTCAAACTACTCTACAGACATAATGGGAGCAATCTTTCCCGCACTAACCGTTTGCGCTGCAGTAGCATCCGGAAAAGCTGCTATACTGAACGCAGGCGACTGAACTTGAGCAATACTGAAATCATGGTCAGCCCCTACGTGGTCCTTCTCACACCGGATTGTGAGTGAGCCATTTGGATTATTTTCTGTTTGTTTGCTTGCTTGTCTTGGATGGAATTTTTTGTGTTAATATAACTGGTTACCAAGGTGGCATGCAAACACACTGTGAAAGCGACGAAAGGACAGAGTTATACTAAATGACAAAATATGCTCGTGAAAAAAAACGAAATCGCGCGAAACCTCAAATGAAACCAAGATTATTCTCAATTTAAACATCCTTCTTCACGCAATACTGTAAGAGCAAAGTAAACAATCAAAGCCCTATCAGGCAAGCTCCCACGATCTGGGGAAGCTCAAGCGCTAGGCCACTACGGCGTAACTCAGGACTGGGGAGAAAGACGGACACGCCTAAAGCAATCGATGAACGTGTGCGTAGAATCAGCGTGACGCAACTCGACAAACCCTGTTCGCCTATTTGTTATCTCGGTCGATAAGGAGGGCACCAGCTCTGTCTCGAAAATACCTATAGCTCCTCGCTCCGAAGCAATGCCCTCAGCATGCTTGCAAAATCTACGAGCAGTGGAATTCCCGCTTTCTCCTGTTTGCGTATCGGGCTCGGGAACCATGCACTGTTTGGGAAAGCCTGCCTGCATGCTCTTCGACCGGTGCGCGCTAGCCCTAGTTTTCTATGCATGCATGCGGGCGGAACGGCCGGCGGGTGTTCACATTCCAGAACGACACTGGCCTCCCAGTGTTGCCAGGCACGGTTTGCTAGACTTGTGGGCGAGAAGGATAGGAGCACATGCCTCATGGAATCGCACTTTGTTTTGATTGCATTCCCTCTACTCCAAGCCGCCGCAGTGGCTACGTCATTGCGCTGTAGCGGTTTTGATCCCGACCTCGGCGGCCGCATTCCGATGGGGGCGGAATGCAAAAACGATCATGTGCCGTGCATTGGGTGCACGTTAAGGAGCCCCAAATGGTCGAACTTATACCGTAGTCTCTCATTACGATCTGCCTCATAATCAGATCGTGCTTTTGGCTCGTAAATTTAAGGAACCTAATTTGACTTTTTTTTTTTTTGCCGCTTATCTAGTACGAAGTGGTTTCTCTTGTGTTTTCTTGAAGCAGATACTGCACTGTCGAGACCAGTAGCTTGAGGCCGACGTTCCGCGCACAAGTGCACCGAGCGTATAAGAAATACGCTCGCAAAATCCGCGCTAGCACGGGCGATGTTTGCAAATTGGACGTCGTTTGCACTTCTGTTTTCAACAGAAACCATGCAGTTGGTGACGTAGAATAACCTGGAGGAAAATTGTGTATTTTAAATGCTTTATATATATATATATATATATATATATATATATATATATATATATATATATATATTATTCATCGGCTTACTATGAAAAGGAGTAGCCTCTCAACAGCAAGCTACTTTGGACCGGTTGGTATACATAGTTTGGCGAAGAAACAGCGCTTTTGAACGGGACAAGATGAGACGAGACACACGAGCGCTTGTGTCTCTTGTCCTGTTCAAAAGCGTTGTTCGTTCGCTCGAGCAGCTCGCGCCGCGGTTTCAACATCACCTATCATCCACGTTTTCAAAAAAGAATGAAAGAAGAGACACGGAGACAGCATGAAGGAAACCATCAAACTTCGGGAAGTCAAGACGACATTTCGAAAACTATATCCACGATCATGATTATACACTAATACAGCCAGAAGGAGAAAGAAAGAACCAGGCAAGCTATCTTTCCTCAAATCCTTCAGTATTACACTGTGCATTACAAACGATTGCGACAAGCATTTAGGCCGGTTTGCGTAGGCGCTTTCAAAACCACGTTGCTCAATTTAACGAGGCTTTGTTACCAGGTCGCAAAAAAATGCTTTTCGGGAGCAGGGGATCGCTTCGATCGCACCGCGAGCTTCGATTCAACCAGTTTGTTGATTTAAAGCGGTTAATTTCCGGTGAAGTAACACTCGCCAGGCTGGGATAACATCTGTGTCAACTCAGCAGTGACGAGGGCACCGCTATCGAATACCAGGATAACGAAACACGTATACAGATAATGAGAGCGCAGGTAGGAATCGGAAGCTACCCGATATTCCTCAGGATCAGGCCTCACTATACGCTCAGAATGCGACCCGCATTTTGGCCGCCGCTCTAACGCTGCAACGTTTCAGGGACGCTGATGCGAGAACTCCCAAGCGGAGTGTGCGTTTAAAGAATACTCTCTTAACGTGCCGTGCTGCAGCGAGGTGGCGAGGGAGCCTCTGCTCCGATTATGAACGCACGATTGCTAATTAACTTATCGGGAATTTGCAGGTATGCGTGTGTAGAGGCATAAGAAAAGGCGGTATGCTAATTCGGATTACACCCACATTATACTCTATGCGTAACGCTTGCAAAAGCATCTGAATTAAATAAACTGAAAACGCGCCTTAATGAACCTTCTTAAGCTTCACTGATGCTGTATACACAACTGGCACTGCAAACCTACTTAACGAAGGTGAATGCTGACTGAGCTAACGCCGCCGACCGCAGAGAACTGCTTTCGGGCGATCGTAGACGAAATATGCGAACTTCATCCATGGCAAGGATGCCTCCATCCTTTTTGCGCGTCGGGAAGCCCGAAGTCATTGCAATAGTCTGCGTGGTCATTATGTTTTTTATGGCCATTAGAATCAGCTGCAGGCAAGTGAGAAAAACAGCGCCGGTACGATAAATGTAAGAACGTGAAGAGAAGCTCGGGGTTTGATATGTGCTCTTCGAGAACGCCAGGTCGAATACGATGAAGTCGCAGAAATTCCATAATAAGCGGCATTATGAGCTGCCAAATGGAATGTTCGTATCCGTACGGACGACTTTCGTCTTAATATTTAAGAGCTTACGGCATCCTGCGGCCTTAAAGCACATTGAAGTACTCGCTGGTCACTATACATGCTTGTATAGTCTGAAATCTTATTGCAGGTTGGAGAAGGGTCTTCATGCTAATTGATTTATGGAAAATAAATTTTCTAGTACCAGCGCTTTTTTTAGAGCGGTAGCTGTTATGGGCTCTCCTTGTCGTTTGGATGTCGGCCGTGGCTGGAATTCCAAAATCATCTGCGAGCAAATGACAAAGAACGAAAAGTTCTCATTGTGCCACGTAGGTTCGAACTCACGACCAACAGATTGACTGTCCAGAACTCTACCTCTCAGCCACTCTGCCAATGCTACATCAGTGGACAATGCCGATTCTGGAGAGCGCTATCTTTCCAGCAGTTGCCATGATCGGCTGACGCCCTCGCATCATCTGTGTTCTGGGTAAAGCTGCAGGCGTGCCCGCCTTCATGTTCTAGCACGTCGCCTTCATAGTTGTGAAGGCCGTCCTAAATTAGTATTTCTTCTTCCACATGTAATGACAATGATAATGATTATGATGGTGGACCTCTTTTATGGCTGGTAACCCACAAAGGAGCAGTGGCCAAGAATTGGGCAGCAGGTGTAGCTCAAGAAAATTCTTATTTGAAAACGAGAAACGCAGAGTAAAATAAAAAAACTTAAAACCCCTCTCCTACCGGGAACAGGGGTGCACGCGAAGCTTGTCCAACCCTAGGGAAGAGTTTGGTTAGTTTTTTTGGGCGTTTGAGACATTCACGGGCCCGCTGCCGTTCCTTCAACGCCCCAGCCTGCTCTTCGGCAGAACAATCCAAACACGGCCTCCCTATCGGACTGCCGGGCCTGAACTGGCGGGAAACGGCGGGCACGAGGCGAGCGAACACGCGATAACACCCTTTCCCTCCTCCGGAGGGAGGGAACTCCTCTGATTGGCTGGGGGTATGACGTGATCGCGCGCGCCAGCTGCGGGCGCCCCATCTACTTATTCATGCATGCCAAATGCCGCTTGAAATGGCGTGTCTTACGAACCGACAGTGGCTGAATTAGTTAGCGTGGTGGCCGCGCAACCCGGAGGTCGGTGGTTCGATTCCCCGGCCCGACGAGCAATTTTTAATTTCGCGCCGCTTGGGTTTTTTTGTACGGCAACATCAACACCGACACGAGTGAGGTAAAACAAGCTTCGCTTGAGAAAGAAAAGAGTTCGGAATAATTAGACTAGTATTCGAGCGGGGCAGTCAGACTAATGGAAGGTAAAGGTTATAATCAAGGAGAGAATAAATGCGATGACGATGATTGAGGGTGCCTGTTTCGTCTTCATTAGTCTTCTTCCAGTGCTCGCGGCTTCATCACATGTTTACGGAGCGGCGCTGAGATAGTCTCGTTTTCTTCAAGGATAGCATGAGACCTAACAATGCAGTAGCCAAATATGAATTTGAAAAAAGCCGACCACCGATGGGCGAGACTTCAGCACCGGCCGGGAGGGGCAAATTCCACATAGGAAGGAGTCTCGCACTTCGTTTGCTTCTACAAACGAGAATGTTCGCTCGCACCTGCGAATCCTGACACCAACGCATATGGCACGAAACAGCTGCTCCGCATTATAACGCACCAGCTATCGCGTCACCGTTTGGCATTATGGGCGAAACTGTTTTTATTTTTTCTTGCGATAGCAGCGATTTTATAATCCTTCTTCCACTCTTGAGTTTCGACGCCCAGGCTGGCACTTGTAAATGCTATATTCCTTATTTTAAACGCCCGCGGCATTTCCCGCTTGCGTACCTAATGAGCAGTACTGTGCTTATGTGTCCAGGCTAAGATATAGGTGTAAACAAAATTAGCACTGTGATTGCTATAGGGATATTTTATGCTTTTTATGCGACAAGCTGCAGCCGGCCCCATTTTACGTTGTCATCATCCCAACTTAGATGTTCTTTCGAAAAAAAAAAACGAAGGTAAATGTTTCTTTTTTTTTTTTAAGGCCCGACGTTGGTAGTCGTGATGGAGGAGACGTGCCACCAGGCGTCAGCGTGGGTGCATCAACGCCTAAGGGCGCTTTAGCCACAAAACACCAATAGACATTATATATCAATGTGCAATAAACATTACACTACTTCTGTGAAGACACGTTTCACTTTCGTGTTCTATACCGATTCCTATATAAGAGGGATCAACCACATTTTTTTAAGGCCGAGTATAACTTTTCATTGCCATTCAATCGGACAACTAACATCAAAAATACTGATCTGCACTGAGTGAAAGTTTTTTTTTTCAGAAAGAGGTTTGTTGTATACAAAGAAACATATTCAAATTAACACCAGTTTTGAGATAAGTGTCAAGCTTGCGGTAAAATCACTGTTCCACTTACATTTTTATCAATACTCGTTCTCATACATTGAAACATTACTGAAAAACCAATGTGCTTCATTGCAAACATTGCGAACGCATATCTCAAAAGTGCTGCCATTCTCAAAATGCGCGCCATAAAGTAAGTAGTTTAAACGTTAATTAGCAAACTATGTTAATTAGAATATTGTTAATTTCGAGTTATCGGGAAAATAATGAACAGCTCTTAAGTAATCCAGCTCATGGATTATAATTCCGCTGCACGCTACAGGTGATTTTCCTCCATAAAGAACACTCCACATATATATATGTATATATATATATATATATATATATATATATATATATATATATACAGGGTGTTTCAGCGAACACTTTCAAAATTTATTTAACGTTGCCTGTGGCAGATAGCCCAATTCTAGTTAATGAGCTGGTCTACTCGACGAGGCGGACATTACTTGCACAAGAAATTGAAATGCATAATCGAGTAATTAACAAAAATTTACTAATTAAGTTTTTAACTAATTACCTGATGGCCCATATTGCAATTTACAAATTGTAGCCATGGAGTTCACAAGGCGGATCCACTTGGAACGAATTCTCGGGATGACACAAGTTTCGAGATATTAATTCCCGAACTTTGCGGAGAAATGCATTGGCGTTCCAGTTAGTTGCTTGACAAAATGTCGCTTTATGCATTGAAGCACAAAATTAATTGGAACACCAATGCATTTCTCCGCAAAGTTCGAGAATTAATATCTCGAAACTGGTGTCATCCCGAGAATTCGTTCCAAGTGGATCCGCCTTGCTAAGTCCACGGCTACAATTTGTAAATTGCAATATGGGCCACCAGGTAATTAGTTAAAAACTTAATTAGTGAATTTTGTTAATTATTCGATTATGCATTTCAATTTCTTGTGGAAGTAATGTCCGCCTCTTCGAGTAGACCAGCTGATGAACTGGAATTGTACTATCTGCCGCAGGCAACCTTTCAGAATTTTTGAAAATGTTCGCTGAAACACCCTGTATATATATATATATATATTCAGATCAGTAAATAATTATACTACCCCATCAATAAAAACAAAAAACATTTTGGCAGTTTGTACCGTCTTTCCAGGAAAGGCTTTGGGAGCCAAAGGGTTAAGGCAAGCGAAGCGGCCAAACATACAAAAGAAAAGAAGCTCAAAACAACAATCAAGATCAATTAAATGTAGCTAAAAATAAATAGCCGAAGCTTGAACGTTGCCGTAACAGAGCGTTGCTATCATGTGCCCCAAGTATGTCCTCAGTGGTTGCTTCACCGCTAGCATCCCATGCAGCTCAAGTAACAGTAATATATGCTAGATATGATTTCGCAAAAACTGCTAAAAGCACGAAAGAAATCAATCCGAGCACGGCGCATGCAGTTATATTGGATTTCCTGACAGCCCATGGCAGGGGGATAGTCATAGAATGCCATATAGCTCTGAACTTGGCTTCCGCCAAAAAAATTTATGATAATAACAGATTGGGGTGTCTAAAGCCCGACAGCACAATAATGAGACTAGGCCTGGGTCTTATGATATTTCCCGTTCATTGGAATGACATTTTTCGTTGACATGAAAGAAAAATAAAATTACGAAAATTCTGATTCCAGAGTTTTTAAAGAAAATAATAGCTTCCGCTGAAAGTAGAACAAATAGCACGTTTTGATATTGCTGTTCTTGCCTTTCGAGATTTCTTTGCGGCAATTTTTGCGGCTCAATGATTCTCGCTACCGGGAATCCCATCGCCATACCTCTAGATTCTTTTCCCATCGTACTTCTTGTCACCTACGCCTGTCAGGACGTCTTACGGCAGTGCATGCGCATTACACTTTTTTTAAGTATGACTCCGAATTTCTCGGAGCCAGTTTTTGTCGAATGGGGCTTTCGCTTTTTCATTGTGTAGATTGTGCAAAAGTTCGTGCAATAAAAGATGTGAAAATAAAAGCGGTGAGCTACCACATACTTAAATGAACCGGCTTAAGCATGCACTTTCGCAATTAAAAAAAAAAGCTTAAAAGTCATTCAAAGCGATCGCTCGCAAGAGTTTGCAGTCCGGAAGTTGTTAGTTAGACAGCTACAGCGTCTCCTCTTGTTCCCGTAGTGATTTTAGTCTTATGAAGCCAATTTGGTATCAAATGCAATAAAATATTCCAAGCAGAAAAAAATTTGAAAGTGAAAGCTTCTTTCTCTCCCGTATTTTTTAAATCTCAACAGCGTTATACTTCCTTCATTTTTCACACGTAATCGAATACTACTTCTTAGTTCAGGAAGCACTTACTCCAAGTGTTTTTCTCATGCTTTCCCGTTGCTTTAAGTTTCTTTCTTTTTTTCTGGTACAAGCATATCTACCCGTGGAACGCGAAACATCTGAAACAAGCTGAATCCAGTTTTGAAGAAATCATCTAGGTATTTTCTTATTCAGACTATACTCTGCTGTGGCATTAGTGAGCTGTTGATTCGAGCGTTACTGTCAACCACGAGGACGTTTTAGACATACGTGTAGATATGAGCGTTGTCATCAATTTAGAGATGCGAGGACTCGAAAAAAGAACCGAGAACATGCACGTGCAAAACTTCTTGCTTTTTTGCATGAAATTAGAAAAGAAAAAAATTGTGGTAAGTTATTCAACCGAGTGAGGCGCTTGCAGGTAAATCATGTGAAACTCGCTTTGGTGTGACTTTGTGAACATAAACAATTATGCCGCACACTGTCACACCAAGTTGGCGTAACGTTTGAGAAGTCAGGTTGTGCGCGGTGTCTCCATCTTGGTTCCTCAGTGTGGTAGGTGGGCGGCAACTTGGATGAGCTAGTATTCCACGACGCTTTGTGATGTTTATGTTGTAATGGACGCTGACACTGATAGCCTGCTCTTTGAAGATGCACATTTCCGGATGCCGATGCAGTTTATGGTGTAATTGAGACAGGAGGACATCAGGGCTGGTGTCCTTCTTTCTTAAGACGGGAACAGTCGGCAGTTTACTCATGCCTAAATTTTGCTTCAGCGTCAGTCTTAATAAGTGAAGAGAAAATGAGAAGACAAAAGACACCCCCTGTCTCCTGTTTTTGTTCTTTCCTAATTTTCCTTCACTCACTCTGAGTTGCGCTAATGTGAAGAAAATGTTTCAGAGTGGCAACCTCGGCATGCATCGCTTAACTATCACGTGACGTGGTATTGAATCATTTAGGAGCATAAAAGCGACACGAAGAACCGTCCCAGCGATGTTTTAACTCACCAAGATTCGAAAAAAATATGGCCTTGAAAGCCAACTTAGATGCCTTTCCATGGACGCTTGGACCTGCGCTCAGAACATAATTTGCCCTTAATCGAATTTAAAAGCCCGCATGAGCCACGGCAGTGGGAAATACGTGCAGTACGTTTCACTATAGCTGTGCTTTTATATACTTGCGTATTGAGGCGTCGATGTAAGAGCACCACCCTAATCTCATTTTTCACCATGACGGCACAAGAGTGTACTTGGCTTTTGGTTTTATCCTAGCAAGGAAATGACCCCCATAGGAGCTCCTTGCTTCTCAGCAATTTCAAATTCTCTCAAAGCCTTAGTGGTATCGCTTTTCTACGGCGGGTCCTCTGGTTGTACAACTCGAACTGACAGGCTCCTATAACAAAATTTTGAATATAATGCTTCAAACAGTGGTTCTATTAACTAGACTTCACATCAGGTGAACTTTTTGGGCATCTCAATTGTTTTCTCTTTCAATGAATCTTTTTCATAAAGCATAATGTATTATGTGAGTTCTTTGTGTTCTTCCAGTGACGGGAACAGATGCCCGCCACTTAATACGAACCTTTCCAGCCTATCCACCCCAATGCCCTGCTCTTGTGTAAGCTGGCCATTTTTGGCCGACTTTCAACTGATCAAAAAGCCTAACAATCCATATATTTGTTGTTGATTAGCAACAGACAAATGGAGAGGTGAGCTACATTGTAACCGGCTATCCATACATACATTTAAGGCTACCCAATCCCCAATACCACCTACACACATACCACAAACTCATAAACATACTCAGTCCACAAAAATAAATGGAAGAAGAATAAAGCGAACCAAGAGAAGCATTCAATGTGCACCTGTATTAATAAAGATGTTTTGGTTGCACAGCGGGCGCAAACATCTACTATAGGCGCACACTAGAATTTCATTGTTCTACCACTCCTGAAAGGGAATGCTCAATACACGTAGAGTTCGCAAGGATCTAGAAATCAGATCAACAAGATTACTGCCTACAAAAAAAATTATCACCGCATGGCTCTCAAAGCAAATATCCTCAAGCATATCAAAAAGCCTCAGCTAGAGTGCCAAGTCTATCTTGGTCTTGATCACTGGGTACACAACATAAATACCAAAAAAGGTATCACTCTTTGAATGGATATACTTGGGACTGGCCTTTTTCCACCCATGCCGCAGGTCAAAATGCACCCAGACATTCCAGCTTTCTCTCAAGACGGCAGCGTTAAATTGACCGCGTTGTCACACACACTACACCCGGAGCCGCTGCACCTAAAAACTGAAATACCGTTAAATTGCAGTCAGCGTGCCAGCCTCCACCTCTTGAAAGAGCGAGACAGCAGCTTTCATGGTCGGCAGATAGGAACTCCGAAGGCGACAAAGAATCGCGGGACGAATAAAAACTGTCATAATTGTTACACAATGTCGACGTCTTGTCCAAACCTCTGCACACCTCCTTGCACAGACCCTCGCCTGCAATTCTTTTTTAATGCTATAATGGTATACTGTTTCCGCACATATTTTCAATGTTTCCAATTTGATATCGAATAGAGAAGGAAACATTCTTTTTTTTTTCAAAGTTTCTTATTCCTTCGAACTTTTCGGAAGTTACCTCAAGCCAAGACTCGATGACATCTCCCCGCCAATACCCACGATTAAAGCAAGAGTAATATTACGTGTCGGACGCTATCCAACCACTATTGCTTCACCAAGATATGGTAGCGGAGGAAGTGCCTTTATTATGATCTCTTTTGCACGAAAACGTAGTGTAGTGCGCGCGTAGGCGCACCCTATCAGAAGCACAACGAACAAAATATTCCTAATACCTGCAAACGCTGTACCGAGCGTATGCAACGCGTCTTGCCCTCTAGTAGCTCTTTGCAAACCACCAGCGCCATACCGCGAGTGCTACGCCTTGCTCTCCTGGGTCTTTCCAAGATGGCCGGTCTGTCACCGGCACCTGCTTACTATAGCACATCGCGGGGGCGGGCTGTCGCCTTTTAGGCGTGCAGTAAAAGATAAAGGAAACCACGCAGTCAATATTGCGCGGAGAATCTTCGCAATTCCCTCTTCGGAGTGACAGGACTACCAATACTAAACCAATAGAGAAAAAAATATTTCTTTCATTGTCCGCGCGCTCAGTTTTCAATGCCAGTACGAATCCGCGCGCTCTCTACGCAACTTGTCTTAAACAGGATGCATTCTTCGTGCCGTGCTTTATCGCTTCCTTTGTTTAGGCTCTGTCGTTTCCACGTTGCTGACTGGTCTGGGACAATCCTTATTGCCACGCACGCAGCCCGTGCCACGTGTCGTCTGACGGCTGGCTTTTGTCTGGGCCGAGCATGTCTCATCCTCCTATGCGCGGCGACTCGACAGGTCTTCGATCTTGTCGTGTGTCTCTCACCCGCTACGCCCCCCACTCCACTTCCCAATCCCCGAGCGTACACCCCCCCCCCCCTCCCCAAACATCCTTCTCGACTCTTGGCAAGCCGATATATTGATGAAATTCCTCTGTCCGATTGCACTCGTTATCGACGCAGCCGAATCTGCTCCAGGCGTATGCGCTTATTGAGCGAGAACGCGTGAAGATGCGCATTGCGTGGCTATGTGCTGGGAAGGTTTCCGTCGTTTCTAAAAGCCTAAGCGATCTAGGCGGTCAGTTATTGCATCAGCCGATCCACACCCGTGATTCTCAGTTTAGGAGAAATATTGTTATCGCGAACCCGAGGGAGAGAGCGTCATGACGCAGCAAATGTGTTCGCGAGAAAGTGGAGAATAGTTCCTATACCATTTCCGTGGAGAGTTGCGAAAAGGCGTACTGTTGGTATAATTCGTCGTCACGAAAGCAGTGCAAAAAGTAGGATCGAGTAGAAGCTCTAGGCAAGGGAGATATACTTAATGGCGATTTTTGTTTTCTTGCGATAGCAATTATATGGACACTCAAAAGCAGATTTCTGCCGTCACCGTCGCCGTCGCCGTGAGGTTCCGTATGACGTCAATGGAAATGAAATCGTCGCCGCGCGCCGAACGCTGTATGTGCGAGTGAAAGGGGGCGAGGGACGCGCGCTTTCACGGGGAGTGAACGCACGGCGGAGAACAAACGCGCGTTCTGCGCCGTGCTCGCTTAAGGGCTGCAGAAGTAGGCGTCTCTTTCTTCCTTTACAATCACCATATATGTAGAGCAAACGCGCCTTCTTCCGACACGCGAGAGGTCGTGGGGGAGGGGGGGGGGTGGAGGGTAAGGGAAGGGAGGCGACGTTTAGCTGCGGCACCAAGTGCCTATTTATATCAGAGGCTCCGGCAACAGTCACCAACGCCGCACGCATTTTGAGCGAACGCGGGCAAAACGCCGACGGCGTCTACAACAGTTCTGCGTGTTGCCGGTGCTGCTGCATGTCCAAGTTTATACAGCTGATAAAGCTAATATCATTACTCCGTATAGCTCTCTACAAATTAGCTATCGCAATTGATGCTTCGCCTTTCAGGTGAAACTGCGACAACTTTTTTCGTCTAAAGTAGAACCTCGGAATTTAAAAGCGTCTGTCGTAATTTAGTAGTCTATAATAAGTCATCTTGAAGCGGTAATTTTAGAGGTGGGCAAATATCAAGTTTTCGAATACGAATAGTAACTATCAAAGGTTGAATAGAATATCAGATAGTCAAACGTGGACGCGTAGACGTATTCACATCAGGAATATTCATTTTTGTATAATTAGGTACAGCACCTGTGAAAAAAAATCCCGCTATCAGGGAAAAAAGTTAGTTTTAAACGCATCACTAAGTGTCATTAAAAAAATGTCACAGTTTCGCCCTAAGGGCGAAGCAATGAATGCGATAGCAACACAGCAATGTCATACGAAGTAAGGTGAGCGGCTTTGGTAGCAATATGATTGAGTAAGCTTGATCTGATTATTAAGTCAGGGTGTGCTGCGGCGTAAAGTAGAACGCCATTAGAGAGACTCGAATGACCACGAAGGCGCGTGTGAAACGGTGGTGTTTGATGAGAAGCGCTTTCCCGTGGCAGCGCGTGCCAAGGACACACCTGTAGTGCTGCACTGTCGATCTGGGCAGCATTCATGTGTAAGCGTGCGTCGGAAAAAGTGGCCCGACTATTACGACTGAATGAACAAGCGTGGTGTGAGCGCGCACAAACAATAGAATAGATCACACTGAACGACTGCAGCCAAACGAGTGTGAAAACGCGGCAGCGAGCGCCATTACGCCGCGCAGCGTGCGAAGGTCGTGGCGTTCTATTTCTCAACGGAAACTGAGTGGCGAATGCAACGGCGCATAAAGGTCAGAGCCGTGTGGAGATAAATAGACTGTGCGGGCGAGCGAGCGACCGAGCGCGGTTGTTGGCAGAGGGTAATTGCGCCGTCCACCCCCCCCCGCCCCCCCCCCGCTCTCCCTCCGGCGCTGGCGTTCCGCTTCCTTTCTGCGCGTGGTGTTTGAGTGCGTAAAAATAATAGGAAAGAAGTGCCGAAGAATTTGTGCGCCATAAGCACACGTGAAAGGGCCTGTTGCGAGAAAAACTTCACTGCGTAAAAGATAAAAATGTTACATGACTTGGTAGCCAAAAACACTAATGACTAATGAGATTGTCATGTAGGCTTCCGCCGCGAAAACGAAAACAAACTTGCCTTATCCGCTTTATTTTTGCATTCCGTCAAGAACGTTTGTCATTGTTTCACTTCTTATAATTTGCGATACTTTCTTTTAGCAGTCAGAAAACAGTCACAAGACTTTATCAGTCGTCTGTAGCGAAATATTTGGTTAGTTTCGAATACTGCTCTAAAATACGGAATAACTGCAGTTCCTTATCGATTACCAATAGGTTTAAGTGTATAACATTTTATTTGTATTCGAAAGTTTGAATATTCGCCCACCCCTAGTTATTTTGGCTCCTCTGTGAAGCACCACAACAGACCTTCAGAGATCTGGTATGTAATACTCTAACGCGAAACTGGTTCCATTTCTGTCTGCTCGTTTCCCAGCATTTTGTTGTGCTATGAAGGTTGCGTTAGAAGGTACTAAAGCAGTATTGTTGGAAAAAACAGGGTGTATATCTATCAGTAACAAATTTTTACCCTGATCATGAGAAGGAAATTTACAGAAGGATAAAATTGGGTTGGAGTGCATACGGCAGGCATTGCGAAATCCTGACTGGGAGCTTATCACTGTCGTTGAAAAGGAACGTGTACAATCATTGCAATCTACCGGTGCTAACATATGGGGCAGAAACTTGGAGGTTAACAAGAATCTCGAGAAGTTCAGGACCGCACAAAGAGCGATGGAACAAAAAATGTTAGGCCTAACGTAAAGAGACAGGCAGTGAGCAGCGTGGATCAGAGAGCAAACGGGGAAAGAACCGAATAGTCTAGCTGACATTAAGAGAAAAAAATGGAGCTGGGCAGGCCATGTAATGCGTAGGATGGATAACCGATGGACCATTAGAGTTACAGAATGGATACCAAGAGAATGGAAGCGCAGTCGAGGACGGACAGAAAACTAGGTGGGGTGATGAAGTTAGGAAATTTGCAGGCGCAAGTTGGAATCAGCTAGCGCAAGACAGGGGTAATTGGAGATCGCAGGAAGAGGCCTTCGTCCTGCAGTGGACATAAAATATAGGCTGATGATGATGATGATGATGATGATGATGATGATGATGATGATGATGATGATGATGATGATGATGATGATGATGATGATGATGTCTATAACCACGGGCATGAGAAAGCAAATTTGTCAACCTCTGTGCGTGTCTTCGGACTACCTTTGTGTACTTTCGCTTACTTACGGAACTATAGATGTCTCCGAGCGTCCTTGTCCTTCTCACTGTATCTTCCTTTAAAAGTGTGCGGAACTTCACAAGTCTGTATTTAGTGTTTTTCAACGCATTTTGCGCTTTTATTTCTGTTCACCCTGCGACGTGAAGTAGCACCCGTAAAGGCGTCGACCTCTCCTCTGAATACGCATCCATGAAAATAATCTCCTGAGTAATAACAAGATATATGGAGTGATAGGCTCTTGCACTTTAAAAAAAGTTTCAACCATAATGCAAAGTAGGGGCATCATAGCTAGCGCCATAATATACGCGATAAGTCCTGCACATTATAAGTTGGAGCAAACATTCGCAGGTTCGCGCAAATCAATCTCCCGTTGAGGTGAAAAAGAAAGCTGCATTCATTGTGGAAGCGGCGCTCTCCGGTAGTGGAAACATGGCTATTTCTTACACCTCTTTTCTACCCCAGTTTTCGCCTTTTTAACTACTGGCTTCAGTTCATTCACCCATGTTTTATACGGAAGCTAGAGAGCTTGGCGTCAGCCACTCATGGTATACCGGGTATTTCACTTAACTTGGGCCAAACTATAATATGATGCAAATGCTACGTAGCTGGACAGAACTAAAGTAACGTTGTTTGCAGTCACTTGGAGACGCTCAGATTGTTTTTTGCATTCCGCATAAAACTACATAATTAGTCTTTATTATTTGTCAACTTCTCAATTACTATAATAGAAGGAATAGTGTCAATGAGAAAATTGT
This sequence comes from Dermacentor silvarum, assembly GCF_013339745.2. Classification (NCBI taxonomy): domain Eukaryota; kingdom Metazoa; phylum Arthropoda; class Arachnida; order Ixodida; family Ixodidae; genus Dermacentor; species Dermacentor silvarum. The sequence continues at coordinate 212,473,152 of NC_051155.1, read as the reverse complement.
AGAGCAACATGAGAAACTCCCGATACAGCTTTCTGTTGCTCAATACGTGCTACATAAAAAGTGTTTTTCCGAGCGTGAAAGACGCCCACGAATACACGCAAAGTGCCTCGAGCGGCCAATCGCGAGGTAACACCCTCTATAGCTAGCGACGTGACCACGCTCTGCAGGCACAGTTTTGTCGTCTGCCGTTGCATAGGGGTAAAGGTAAAACTTCCGACTGACATTCCATCCATGGGAGCGGAGTTCGCATCCACTCGGAGCACTCTGCATTGTTTTGTTGTTGTTTTTCTTCATTTCGTATGAATATTCACACCAAGCACTTCAAGATTCGTGCGAAGGACAGTGACGGACACCAAAATGGCCAGACGACCACAGCTACCACTGTAAAACGTAGAAAATAATGAGTAGCAATGCGCGTCTCATATCAAGTATATAGAGTACTTGCATAGAAAAGGAATTGTGCAGTAGAGAAGAAAATAGTGCATAAGTACAAGCAAGAACACATTAACAGTATTTATATTTTTAAAAGAACCACTTCTCCTGAGCGATTTCCTTTGATAATGGGCAAAAATTGCTGAATAGTTTTGTTTCTTCTCATCAGCTGTTTATAGTCGTTCGTGCATATGCATGCCATTCAAAGCGGATGCAGTGCTTGTGCAAGTTCGTGCCCGATAAATGTGAGTAGTGTGCGTGATTATAAGGGAGACGCGTGCTGAGCCGGTGCCAACTTTGCGCAGAGATAGGCTCAACTGTTCTAACGTAACCGTTCTCTCTTTTGTTGAATTGTTTTAGTGATCTCAGAGCTCTGGATCGTGCTTTTCATACATCGACCCCTCAGCAACATTCCTAGAATTCTGTCAACCAACGTGTATGTCTTTGAGATATGGGGTCGACAGCACCAATCCACGTAGGCTCCGTTCTAGTGCTCGTTAACAATTCTTCTAGCTGCATCGTTTGCGACTGGTGGCGAGATTTAAACAGTGTCGCACGACAGCTTCCTTTTCAAGTTGGCCGGCTCAGCACGCTCCGAGGCGTTTCACGAACATTGTGGCAGTCCACTGCTCTGGCGTACGCGTCTGCGCCGTTCGGTCCGTACTTTGAGCGGCTCTTGTGTCCCTGCGAGAGAAAGACAACAGAGACACTTTGAGGTGAAGCGTCAGAGCACGCACCCACGACACCCTTTATATAATGGGATCGGAAGGGAAGAGCTTTAGAAGAAGCCAGACGACCATGTGCAGATAAAGAAAGTTCGTTTCAGGCCAACAGATGGGCTTGTTGGTAACGAGCATAATAAGGTGTGGTTACTAGCGTAACAAGACAGGGACTGAAGAAAGAACAGGGGACCACGTTAGTGTGGTCCCATGTTCTCTTTTTCTTTTAGTTCCTGTCTTGTTACGCTCGTACTCGTGAGTGTTCGTTAACATTTGTGTTTTCATGTCAGCGGTACGTTCAGCATATCCTTCCGACCATTCTCTGAAGAGGCACCATACTGTTCTACGTGCGAGTATTGAAATGTGGTGGTCGTTAGTGCTTGCTTTTATTTATCGGTTTAGACTCTACCTGTTTTATTCTAGAGGAACATATTCCGTAGCTGTCAAAAAATGCCAGGTTTCTTTTTTTTTTCTTTTCTTTTTTTAATGCTCTCAGCTGGCGGCCATTAGCGCTGCTTGCAGCGATATGCTTTGTTTATAATTCAAACTGTTACGCAGCAGCTGAAGTAACTCGCGCAGTCTACGTTCAGTGAAGGATGATGCGCCGCTTCACGGCTCATCAAGCTTGGTAGTGAAAAGTACAAAGCATATAATGAGTTTTAAAGCTCACACCATCCCGTTTGCGACTGAAATAGACACAAAAAACGTACACCTTCGTTCCATATATGAAAGGCAACTCCTCATCTGTTCGTACCCGAATTCCTGCAAATGTGCAAATCAGAACCTCACTCTCTGTTATTTGTTGTCCTCCTGTTAAATAATCCTGCTCATGAAACTTTTTCTCATTACAAGCACACACACGAAAATATTACCGGCTTTGAGCTCAAATCCAGTGGTCGCATTCATATCAGACGACCCTGCACAAGTGTGAACCTTGTCCTTGGCGTGCTTATCGATCCTTTGAGTACGTACGCTGCGCTTACACCTTTCTTCTTTTTTTTCTTTTTCTTTTTTTTTCTTGTTAAAGGCTTTCGTTATATTACGCTTCATCACCCCTCACGGGAAGGCATGGAAGAGACAGCCAATAATAAAGATATCCCTGGTCTCGCTTCGCATTTAATGAGGCATCCAGGAGCCTGTTTTCTGCTGAAACGCCCGCACGCCCGTCTTCGCGCTTTATCTATACAGACGGGTGCGAGTTTCGGCGATGCGCATGCGAAGATCGCTCAACGACGTGACAAATATAATAAAACGCTTTAACCCGTCTGTATACTTACAACAGTTTCCGGAATACCGGCTAACGGGTGATGTAAACTTGAGAAGCCACATTGGTGGCGCCATTTCCTGACACATAGTTTAACCAGAGAACAGAGAGCTATTATTGTAATGACCAACCATATTCCAAGTAACTAAGTGCGGGTTTAATGGGTCGGCAACTACATAATTGTTAACATGAAGTGTTTAGCACGCAGTCCTTTCCGCCAAAGGAAAGTGTACTCTCCTTTGGTGAAAACTCCAAAACAATACAAAAAAGTTTCGAACGCGTTGTGATTGAACAATGCGTCGCAAGATGTTCCTGGCAGCGCTGCTTCATTATGCCACTGAGCTTTAAGTCTTCAGTAATCCAGTATTTAATTAAAATTAACGTGTATACAAACATAGTTAAAGCTCTCGCTATTAGAACATGCCTCATTTTAGACTTACCTACGAAAACAGACAAGCCTATAGTCGACGTCGAAAACGGTGAATTCCGCAGTCTGGGCACGCAACCCGCTATTCGGATTTCCGGACGGAGATAGTATATCCCAACAACATAGCGTTACACGGCCTTACTGGCTGCGAGCACAGACTGCTGAGAAATTCAGTCGTTTTCGCGCAACTTACGCCCATAAATTTCCGGCGTCGGCAGTATGCGTATGTGCATGTCACCGTTCCATGCCCCATTTTGCTGTGCTGTCCTCAATAATGCGACTGTCGCGTTCAGTCGTCCCTCCAGGAGCTGATTTCTCAAGAAAAAGTGATGCCAGGAATTTCTGTCTAAATGAGAAAGAAAAGCAGAGAGGGGAAAACATAAAAAAAAAATTTAGGGCCCTTCCACTACTGTGAAGATGGTAGCCAGCGAAGCTGTGACTGTGGTGGGTCTGCTGTAGTGAATATTGCTATAATAAATTTATATATTATCATTATTAATTATATTGAGCGTCTTCGACATGTTCGTCAAAGATCAAGGACACCGGCGTCTCGTTTTCGCCCGGTGCGATGGCCAAGTAGTGCGTTTGCTGCACCAAGTACGCCTCTCGTCATAGACTAGCGTATGAGCCACAGCGTTCATAGCCGCGGCACACTGCACGGCAGCGTCAAGGTCCTGTGAGATCTCTCCCGCTCCTGCTCTCGGAGGCTCATACCCACATATCCAACGAGGCTATGAGCCACACGTGATTTCTTTCTTACCTTCCTTCTTCCTTTCTTTCTCTCTTTCTTAATTTCTTTCCTTCCTTCCTTCCTTCTTTCTTGTTCCTGGCTCATACTCGCATATCCGATGCGGGTATGCGGCACACATGATTTTATTATCGTTAATCGTGGCGTAACTGACGAGCATGTGATGTGTTGATGTCATGACCTATCAGTCATCTTAGTCATCCGTTTTGACACCTGTGCTAAGGCACAACTGGCGGGAAATTTCCATGCACATGGAGCCAAAATGCTGATGATGATAGTTTTTTCTACACGCGGACACGATCTTGGGGCAACTAGCCCTTAACAGCGTTGCTGTAAAAAATAAAAAAATAAAAATTCTGGCACGCGCACAACTCAAACGTGTGCACTCTTCCAGCTTCGGGAAGCTTGGTGATTTTGCCACGACACCCTCACCTTCCTGGTTCCGAAATGTAGATAATTTTTGTCATAAAACGTACCTTGCGCATTCAAATGCAATTTATAATGAGCATTCCATTCACAGTTCACGCAAACAGGAAAACGCCTACAATTTCATGACATAATGTGTGAAGGTTATTTAGAAAACAAAGTTTAAGGAGCGCAGCTGAATAAAACTTGAGTAGTAGGAGCCATGTTTTGAGGTAACAACAACAACTTGAGGAGTAAGCACACAAATTCATCGTGAATAAACTCATCGCGAGGACGGTACATATTGGAACGGTGCGGAGAAAAGAAAACTACGATAATAAATAAAGAATTTAAGCTCTAGGCAAATAGCAGTTCATATATTGGACCAGAAAAAATTATTGCACCTGTACAGAATCAATAGAGCCGTATTCTCTTCTCCAAATATCAGGTGGAAGATGAGTTTTCACTAGTTTCAGATCAATTTAAAGCTTCAGTGAGTGCTTTATTTATTCTTCTGTCATACACGCGCACGTTCTCTGCTTGAGGTCGGTCACGTCTGAAATTACAGCGGTTTCGATTCTCCGTTAGAGGATTTGTTCAACCAAAAAAGAACGGTACAAATACTCTCGCCGTGACACTGCACACTCCCCATGATTAAGCAGTGAAAACAGTGCGAAGGAATTCTCTTCGGAATTCATTTCGAAACGTGGTGCTCGCTCAGCGACGGTTTTCAATTCTCGGTATATTCTGAGCGAGAGAAAAGAAAATCCGAGCCAAAAGAGCGTACTGCATACCGTAGCGCTGCCTATAAAAGCGTGAATGGCCGTGGATTATATACACGTACATATACACAGTATATATACTGTACTGAAGCATATATGAAGTTTTCAAACTGTTTCTGGCGAATTCGTTCAGCTCCTTCAATGTTGTAACGTTTCCATCCAACTTTCTCTCTTTCATCTTCAACGGTCAATGAACCGGAATATTACATGCATCTCACAAAATAATAATAATAAGTTTTGCTAAAGGTCAAAGAAATTACGTTTTAAGAAATACATATATGGTTCTATTTGTCTGTCACATGCTGTAGATCCTCAGGCGGTTCGTTTCTTTATTATTTACAGCGATAGCTGTAATTGGCCCACTCCCCTAGTCAATTCGATGTCCGCCGGTAATCGCCATCACTGGACTCCTAAAATCTATTGCTAGAAAATTACAAAGAAAAAATCTAATTGTGCCCGAGAATTGGAACTTACGACCATCAGCTTGGCAGTCCAGGGGCGCTATAACGTAAAATGATTCCAAACTGTTTTGATTCCAAACTGCTGACGTCAAATTTACGTATCCACCGACGCAAGCATCGGGTGGTGACCCGCATCGTTGTCTGAACAACCCAATCAAACACTCTCCTCGCTTAAAGGAGGTCACCTTTGTTCGCTTTCAAAACCAATAACATTGTGTACACTCAGCGGTTTTTCTTATCTAATTGGCTGACAAAAGGTGAGGAGCACGCTCTAGTGCAGAAGGTTTCGATGGGGCTGAGCTAGCACAGTGAAAATAGATAATCGCATTAAGAGGGTAGTGCCGGCTTCTCCTATTAGTCCGCTTTGCCTTACTTAGCTTGCGGTGGCTGGTTGAAAATCACGGCGGCGTGCAACGGAAGGATAATAATGCCGCTAAAACGGATTCTCAGCAAGGAATAGGTTGGCAGAGTGATGTCGTATGCATGCCGAAAGGGCTCGATAATGTTTTACTGCCACGCAAAAAGGTTTATCATGCGCAAATAAATACATGCTCACCGGCCGGTGCGAGTAGCGAGGGCCTGAGCGATCGGCGGGCAGCCATCTTCTATTCCTTTCGGAACGGGGCAGTCTGTGGCTATTCCGAAAATTTTTCAGTTTTGTTCGGCATATTAATGCATTTTTTTTCGCATACATGTCACTTTGACCTCGTGAGTTTTCGCGGTTTGGTGAAGTCGCGTGACAGACAGGCGAAGTGGGCGTAACCAGAAAACATTGGACCAATAGCAGAGGGAGAATGTTGAAAAGACGTCGAATCAGGAATGATTATTTTTCTTTTGCGTGGTTTAATCATGCATAATCAGTGTGTACACGTTATATCATATCAGATTGGGAGCTATCGCGATTTTCGTGACGTCGCGTGACAGACAGGCGAAGTTGGCAGTGGCCCAAAAATGTTTTGACCAATCGTGGAGGCTGATTGCAGAAATTGGAATCAAAACAGTTTGTAATGATTTCACGTTAGTATTCTATCTCTCAGCCGCTTCCTTCTCTTTTTTTAATGGACATGATAACAGCGGTTCTACCGATGCTACAACAGTAGAGAATGCTAATCCTAGACAGCGCGATCACGCCAGCTCCTCCCATAATGCCTGCGCAGTATATATGTACTGGATAAAGCTGGCGTCCGCACGTTCTTTCTGTTGTTGTTGTTGTTGTTGTTGTTGTTGTTGTTGTTGTTGTTGTTGTTGTTGTTGTTGTTGTTGTTGTTGTTGTTGTTGTTGTTGTTGTTGTTGTTGTTGTTGTTGTTGTTGTTGTTGTTGTTGTTGTTGTTGTTGTTGTTGTTGTGAGTGGTTGTGGCGCATACCCACAGTGGCAGATAATGTCCATGAATCCGGTGGTTAAATCAGATGTATAATAAGGCAATTATAAATTTGAACGTTGTCGCTTAGAAAGTAAAATTGCGGAGACGGTACAAACTAATCATTTATTCTTCTACATGTACTGACAATGATTGTGTGCATACGTTTCGTCTTTATTATTGCGATAGCAATTATATGGACACTCCAAAGCAGATTTCCGCCGTCGGCGTCGCCGTCGCCGTCGCCGTGAGGTTCCGTATGACGTCAATGAAGATGAAATCGTCGCCGCGCGCCGCCGAACGCTGTATGTGCGAGTGAAAGGGCGCGAGGGACGCGCGCTTTCACGGGGAGTGAACGAACGGCGGAGAACAAACGCGCGTTCTGTGCCGTGATGATAATGATAAGTGGTTCTTGAGGGAAAGGGAAAGGTTGGCGCTATCTTCTGCAGCCCTTGAGGGAGCACGGCTCAGCGCCAACTGTGCCGTGCTCCCTTAAGGGCTGCAGAAGTAGGCGTCTCTTTCCTCCTTTACAATCACCATATATGTAGAGCAAACGCGCCTTCTTCTGACGCACGAAAGGCCGTGGGGGGAGGGGGAGGGAAGGCAGGCGACGTTGAGCTGCGGCACCAAGTGCCTATTTATATCAGAGGCTCCGGCAACAGTCACCAACGCCGCACGCATTTTGTGCGAACGCGGGCAAAACGCCGACGGCGTCGACAACAGTTCTGCGTGTTGCCAGTGCTGCTGCATGTCCAAGTTTATACAGCTGATAAAGCTACTATCGTTACTCCGTATAGCTCTCTACAAATTTGCTATCGCAATTGATGCTTTGCATTTCAGGTGAAACTGCGACAACTTTTAGTCTTGTTCTACAGCATGCCTTCCTTTCATGTTTACTAGGTGGCGTTAACGTTGTTTTCCCCAATAACAGCGCGACGCCTATTATTGGGGTAGCCCAAATATAAATTTGAAGAAAAGCCGAACATATCGAGCAGTAAGAAGCTAAAAGAGTTGTTTAGACTCCTCTTACCGCATAGGTAAGAGGAGTCTTAATTTGCTGGAAGAAATTGGAATCAGCCAACGCAGGAAAGGAGTATTTGGAGATCGCAAGAAGAGGTCTTCGTCCTGCAGGTGACATAAAAATAGGCTGATAATGATATTTCGCGAGTTATCGCTTCCCTGCTTCGTGGTACGGGAAAAAACTGCTTTGTTTCTCCTTTTGCTGGTTTATATGTGTTCATGGTTCAGATTAGCCTGCGTCTAGGGGAGGGAGGGGGGGGGGGGGGTCATTGCTCGTATTTTCCTTTATATCCGTAGCTTGAAGAAAAAGCAAAAAATTGGAGGACAGTAAGCTTCGCCTTTAAGAATGGAACGCGATAGCGTTATCGGGACCCGTTCCCATCGCAATTTTCTTTGACTCGGTTTCACTGCAACACATAACGTGGGAAAGCCAGCTTACAAAGACCAAGCTTACACCGATCCCCTTAAAGTCGACTTGACTTTTAAACAGAAATGCATTGCTCGGAAGACGTCTTTCCAGAGGCAATATAAGCCGTGTTGTATTAAAATGTGAAGACCCTAGGACCTTTTTTAATTATTTTATTGCGATAGCAATTATATGGACACTTCAACGGTATTTCTGCCGTTGGCGTCGCCGTCGCCGTCGCCGTCAGGTTCCGTATAGATTCCAAGGGCAATAAAATCGTCGCCGCGCGCCGTACGAGTAAAAGCGCGAGGGGGACGCGCGCTATCACGGAGAGCCAACGCATGGCGGAAAGCAAACGCGATTGTCGCCCAAAAGGCCGTGGGGGTATGGGGGGGAGGGAGGCGGGGCGACGCTGTGCTACGGCACCAAATGCTTATCTTGCAACCCAGCGCAAGGAGAACTGGCAACGCAATCTCCCACGCGAAAGCAAAAAAAAAATGTTACAGTTTCGCCCTAAGGGCGAAGCAATGAATGCGATAGCAACACAGCAATGTCATACGAAGTAAGGTGAGCGGCTTTGGTAGCAATATGAATTGTAGTAAACATGAGCTGATTAAGTAAGCAGGTGTGCTGCGGCGTAAGTAGACCGACATGGAGAGAGACTCGATGACCACGAGAAGGCGCGTGTGAAACGGTGTAGTTGATGAGAAGCGCTGCCCGTGGGCAGCGCGTGCTAAGGGACACACCTGTAGCGCTGCACTGCCAATCCGGGCAGCATTGCATGTGTAGCGTGCGTTGGAAAATGTGGCCCGACTATTACTAACTGTGGTGTGAGCGCGCACAAACAAACATGAATAGATCACACTGAATGACTGCAGACGACTGTCAAAACGCTGGCAGCAAGTGCATATACGCCGCAGCGGGCGAAGGTACGTGCGATCTATCGCTGCAACGGATACTGAGCGGCGAATGCACGGCGCATAAAGGTCAGAGCCGTGTGAAGATAAGAGACGGTGCGGGGCGAGCGACGAGCGTGGTTGGTGGCAGAGTAGAAGTGCCCCCCCCCCCCCCCCCCCGCTCACTCCCGCGCTCGCTTCCCGCTGCCTTGCTTGCGCGTGGGAGATTGAATGCGTTCGCTCTCCGTGATAGCGTGCGTCCGCGCACGCTTCCGCTCGGGCATACGGCGCGCGGCGAAGATTTTATCTATACGGAATCTCACGGCGACGGCGACGCCAACGGCAGAAATCCGGTGGAAGTGTCCATATAATTGCTATCGCAATAAAAAAAAAGCGGGGAAGCAGCGCGGGAGGGACGGGGGGAGCAGCTTCTACTCTGCCAACAAATACGCTTGCACTGGCTGTGGTAGCCGTCGCCCGCACCGTCTCTTTATCTCCACCGCCGCCGGGCTCGACTGGCGCGCGCACTCGTTTCTTAAGAAGCGAGCGAGCGCGCGCGCCAGTCGAGCCCGGCCGTGTCTCCACACGGCTCTGACCATTATGCGCTGTCCATTCGCCACTCAGTTTCCGTTGAAGCGATAGACCGCACGATTCTTCGCCCGCTGCAGCGGCCGCGCCAGCGATTTGACAGTCGTTGTCTGCGGTCATTCAGTGTGATCTATTCATGTTTGCTTGTGCGCGATGACACCACGCTTGTCAATTCAGTTAGAAAGCGAATGTGTCCAAGTTTATGCAGCCGATAAAACTACTCTACTATGCCTACTCCGAATAACTCTCTACCAATTTGCTATCGCAATTGATGCTTCGCCTTTCGGGCGAAACTGCGACATCTTTTATTAATTGTTTGCTATTGCTCCTACGCGCGCGCGTGTCCAAAACGCATTAGGCAGGCTAAGTCTCAATTTGACCCGCCGAGGAGGCGAGCGCTATCTGGTTGATTTTCGTAAGTTACCTACCCGAGCGCGCCGCTGTTGGTATGGTAGGAATGCTGGAAAAGGGGTTTGTGTTTGAGTTTCCTCGTAACAGAATTATGTTTTCTCGTACATTCAAATAACAGTCCGACGCCACCATGTCTGTGGTTGTGGTTAAGTCGTACTTTCATTTTTCTGACGGATTCCACGGTGACGAATTCAATTTTTGTTCACTAACATCTTGCACCACGTGGAGGGCCTGCATGGTCGGGGTGGTTCGGAATGACTTTCTCCGCCACTGACGCCGACATCCACGCCGACACCGACGCCGGATTTTCTGCGACGCGGGGCCCTTAACGCTCTCGCGTTAAAATGAATGAGACAAAGTGTGCAGGGTACATAAAGTCAAAGCTTTCTTGTTGTTTTACTTTAGCAACTTGTACGCATTGGCTGGGACACATGGTATTGCTGTCGTTATCATGTGTGTCTGTATTGGAATGGGGTCACGGCTCCCGCCCTAATCTTACGATAAGTTTCTGCCTATAGAAGATAACTAGCTTCCACTAATAAATAAATGTCTACTCGGTATTTCTGATCTCCTGCATTTGGTAGTACATCGGACAGCCATTTATTACTATCTAAAAATGCCTCAAATTCAAAAAGCTATCACCGAAACTCTACGGCCGGTAGAATGACAACCATTCATACTTTTCTGAACACGAATAGGTTGGGTTATTTAGGTGATCACTTAGAGTAGCTGTAAATACACAATATTGTTTTAAACTGCTACTTAATGCCTACATTGAAAAGGTAATTTGTTATACAGCATGTGTGTCTGCTACAGAAAACTGTAATTGAAGATCTCGTGAGGGACGCCAATGATCTGCAGTGAACTTAAGATATAGGCTGATAATGACGCCTGTCGCAGGGTATCTGCTCTTCTTCTCCTATATTAGCTGTGAAATACGGGCAATCTGGCCACTGAATTAAATGGCTGGTTATCTCAAAGTTAAGGCTAAGAAAATCAATAGATGACAGTAATGAAATCACAAAACACTTTCAAAGCAAGTCTATAACGAAACTACCGCGATAACAAAACACTCCCGAAACAAGTCAATGGATCATGGGGGGAAAATAGATTTCTGGTGCCACTGTTAGTATCTTAGGTACACGCTTCGACTATAATGCTTACCGTTCCTTTCGGCCATCTAATTTGGAAGCTCTTGTCCTTTATGTGGAATGTATCCTCGCACGTGCATAGAACGCAGGCCAGTTACTTAACGCAGCTCTTATAAAACACAATGCTCTCAGGCAAAAGGCGAGTTACGGCAGCAATTTTAGGTAGGGTTACCTTCAAACTTAGTACGCCTGTTGCTCGCCGAGGTGAAGTCGGAGCCCTTCTTAACCTTTTTCATTGAGATCAATACACATCGCTGTGCTTTCGCCTTCTTGTTCGCTTCGTTCGTGCTCCTCTCAATTTCTATTTCTCTCTTGTTACGCTCTCCATCTCCATTTATCTCCTTACCCCCTTCCACCGTACCAACCAGAACTACCTTTCGTTAACGTACACTTTTCTCTTTCTTTGATTTCTTTCTATTTCCCGATCTTGAAGCGATAATAACCCTTCATAACGGAGTCAAGAAACATCTCACCAGGATTCCGAGGGTGTCATATTAGGGGCGAAGGGCAATAGGGCCGCAAATGTGATGGCAAGAAAAGAAACAAAATCGAAGCCACTCGCGGTCTCACTCAGTAGGTAATTTTAGGAAGCGTCAGGTCTTTCCGATTCAAAAGACGTCACCCCTTTTTCGAGTGCTCTGTTGTGTGACATTTCTCCTGTATGTTTCTCTCGTATTCTCACTGAAAAAAAAACGGGTGGGAGAGAGTAAGAGAAAGGGGAAAACGAAGGAGGAGGGGGTTTGATGGGATCGAGGTGGCGTACTAATGGAGAAAGATATTTTTGGATAGTATACTCGGCGTCAAGTGCGAAACAGTGACAGCCTGCTCCTCGCGAGATAATGATTTTTTTTTACAGCGAAGTTATTAGCCTCCAGTTGTTCGGGATTTTCGCGTCAGCGTGCGCGGTGTTCTCACGAACATGTGGGCCGATCCCGAAGACAGTGCAAAGAACCGGGAAGCGCACAGTGTGCTGCTTCTCCAAGAGGCATAACATGGCATCATCAGGTGACATCATCACTTGACAAAACGTCATCGCGTGACATCGTGTTTTACGTGATGACGTCATCAGAGTACGTCATCAGGCGATATCGTCACGTGACGGTGCCGTTATTTTCGTACATTCTAATTACAGTCGGAAGCTATCGCGTCGTCTGGAGCTTGTGTGTGAGTCGTAGTTTACGAATTCTCTGACCCAATTTACATTGAAAAAATTAATTGGTTCATTAAGGCACTTGCGCTTGGCAGAGGGCCTGGAGGAATTAGCATGTACGCTGCACTCCCGCACACTTGCGTGCGCGCATGACGTACGTCGCTTGTGGCCGGTAGTGACGTCAGCAACAGCTTCGCTGTACATTCACTTTCAGAGGGTGTAATGGAGACGGATTTTTTTATGCTAGTCAAAGAGCGGCACCACTCACGAAATCAATGGCACCTGTGGGGCAGTGCGCTTCATGAGGAACCGTTTAAGTACGGCGACCCTATATACAATACGGCTTCGCACAATATGACCCCTGCGACAGACATCCGCAACCCCGGGGATTTCATTAGACTTTCGTCGCCTCGATTCCTCGAAGACGACGGGCTTCATCTGCATTCTTTAAGCGTTTCCTGTTCGACGCACGAAGGGCATGCTTCTGACGTTAGCGCAATTGTGGTTCGTATCGCCGACGGCGTTTAATATCTTTGGGCGAGGTCGAGCGCGGAAACGAAGTAGCAGTACCCGTAAATAACGAGGCATTCGTCGCTCGGCACTCGGGGGCTTTGTTGCAACTCGGGACGAGAGTAAATAATGTTTACGTTGCTTTCACGCATTTTGTGCATGTGCTGCAATAAATGCTATACATTTCGCTGACTTTTTGCTCGTACTTAACGGCAATTTGTGAACTCTCCGAAAGTTACATGGTCGAAATTTCTTTGTGACAGGTTTGCACGTGCCGCTTCCCAGTTTTTGATTGATTGATTGATTGATTGATTGATTGATTGATTGATTGATTGATTGATTGTAAAGCAACACTGGTGCTATAAAACGTTACGAATAATTTTGACGCATGATGTTCTTAAGGTTACATCTGAATATGAGTGCACGAGTGCTATTACTTACCGCGCGCTACCTGTGACCTCGTATTGAACCCGTGAACTCGAACTCAGCAGCAGAACTCTACAGCCGCTTGTGATAGCATTGACCGCTTGTGATTGACTCAACACTGAATGCTTGATTGTGTGTGTACCCGTGCAAAACGTGAACTTCTCTCCCCCTTCCGTAGGGCAGGGTAGCCTACCGGACTCAGCCTAGTTAATTTCCCTTATGACTTCTTTCTCCCTCTCTCTGTCTCTTCCTATCCATAGCCATTAAGCCATCACAGCGCGTTCCTCTTTTTGTCCAAGAATTTGAATTCCAATGTTGGATATACGTGCTTCATGCGTCAAGTATTTTTTTTTTTTTTTACTTGCGACAGGTGTCAATGGCCTTAAATCTTTTTCTTGCTATTTTTAGGTGATTTAGTTTTATTAACGGTTATCTTAGAGTAGCGTACTCTTAGTCAAGCCATTTACGCATTTTATTCACTAATGAAGAAAAAAAACTGCTACAATGCTAGTTACTTTCAACGTCATTATAGTGGTCATCCTTGAAACGGACAACCATATCCCGTTGGCAGCTACGTATTACGAGCCTTCTTAGCAGAATGAGGAATGTCCAAATATTAGTGGACACACTCTGCCCAGAAACCTGCTGTTTGGATCAAGTGCTCCTAAAGCACTTTTTTATGTCTTCTACGTAATGGTAGGCTTACATAGCACAGGAAGATCTGTGTTTCTTTTCTCTTAAGTAGTGCGCGGTTTGCAAGAATAGCTCTATACAATTTTGGTGAAGCTAGCTTTTGTCTTTGTGTCAGTATAATATTCTTAAATTTTGGGGGATATTGCGATTCTCTTGAACACGAATAGTATACCGCGCTGTACTCTGACATGAATAGGGCACGACAACTAACATCATAAGGACAACTTATTTGCGCGTTTTCTTGCAGTATTAACATAGAGGAAAACGAATATGAGGTTCTGACGAGGCCAGATATGTAGAGCAGAGATGAGAGTGATATGCTAAGATAACACGCTCATCCAGCTAACAAAAAATAGCATGCTGGACGCTTAAGCTTCGCCTTTAAGAGTGGAACGCGATAGCATTCAAAGATCCCGGACTGCTTCCCCCGCTTCCCGGTAACTGCACCTTATCTAACCGTATTGTTTACCGGGAAACACTTGCGGTGAACGCTACGCACGAAGGCGAGCTTTCCGGTAGAAACGCGGCCTCTGGCGTAATAGGCCGATCCCGGATCACAGCCACGCCAAAAAAAAAAATGATTACATAATTTTCAGGTTTCTGTTATCACTTTGCACTCTTAATATTTAAGTCTGAGAAGATTTAACATGAAAAGCGTGTGCTGTCAGTGTTTTATTTCAGGAAATTTCTTTGTGGGTTGTCATTATCAAAATTTCGAGGAATAACTCTGCCAAGAATGTAAGAGATGGTGTGAGCAACTTTAGCGATAGAATGGTGTGGCAGCATACCCCGCATATACCATATGTGGAATAGGAAGACGTGGTGTATATACATATAGCTAAATATAATTTTCTCTAACGGACAACGACGCCAACACCTGATTTTCTGCGACACGGGGCCCTTAACGCTATCGCGTTAAAAAGGGGCCAGAGCGGACTGTGCTATAAACAATGTATTAAACAATAGCGTGCCCAACAAATAACAACAAATAGCGTGTAACAACAAATAGCGTGCCCAAGCGCCTTTGATTACGCAAAAGCGCGAACTCCTTTGTACGCCTTTTCGCTCTTTTGCACCCTCTTTGCGTTCTTTTGTACACTTTGCCGATAGCGCGCGCTATTTCGAGAGATCCCTAATGACTGAGTTGCATCTGGCTACGTGACGTAATAGCGCGCGCTGACTGACACGACAGACTTGACTCGGTGTTCGTTCCGTGCACGAGGCCTCGTGCACGATTTTCTGAAGAACGTCTCCGTTCTCTACTACATTCGGCAATGAAACAAGAAACTCTACCTAAATATCTTCACTGTAACAAATGTACGCCTTCAAGCGCATAATTCTTTTAATGAAGCAAATAGCTTTCTAGAAACTTTCGGTTCTCGGCTTGCATTGGTAACCATCGCCGATGGTTTCTGCACAATTTTTTCTGCCACTTATACGTAAAAATGAATAGCCGTCACTGTTGTATTATGGCTAAATCTTCTTTTACTGTCATTACACTTTTAAAAAAGAAAAAGAAAAGAAAAACACGCACGATGTGGAAACGCTACAACAAGCAATATGCACGTTGTAGATAAAAATAAATGCAGCACTGCATTACCCTATCAGAAGGTAAAATCTTGTAACAGTTACACGCAGAAAGCGCATTACCTTTATCGACTAGTGCGGCGGCTTACAAAAGCCCTTGGTTACAGCATACGCACGTTCTTGCTTTGTTTGACCGTTTCGCCCCGCATCGGTTACTTCTGAAAGTTCTCGCCTTACCCATGGGTGGGCCTATATAGTTCAGGAAAGCCCTATAAGCCGGACCTATGCTTCCTTACAAGACAGACGGCCAGGTATTGCTGGCGTGATGGACTACTTGCTTCGCGGACTATAGAGGCACGTCGACAGCTCCCAAAGGATCGGCGCCGTATTTAGGCAACAGGATGAATCGCGCGCTTCCGAGTACGCAAGCACATCGCCGAGTGTTTCCCGTTCTTCGTCGAAAGATATCCAGAGCGACGAAAATAAGGGCCGAAGTCAGTGGATTGCCTGGTGACGGCTAAAGCCCCTCCATAGTAATACCGCCGTGAGCTGATGGAGGGGCTTTATAGTGACGGCAAGCGGAGACTGACGGCTGTTTCCTGCAACTATTGCGCCACCATTTCGGTCTACACTGGTTGATTACTCATGCGCAAATGCATGCAGCATAGTCCAGTATGGAGGGTTAGAAAGTTGCAAAATTATGGAGTCTAATGTCACAAAACTTCTCAGTGGAATATGAGAGACGCCGCAGTGGAGGGCTCCGGATTAATTTTAATCACCTGGGGTTACCACCTGAGTTAGTTCACCACTTGGGTTAGCGAGCACCCAGCGCACGATAAGCGAGCGTTTTTGCATACCGGCCACAAATAGAATGCAGCCGCCGCTGCACGCAAGTATAGTCGGTCAATTACAGCCAGCCAGTTTGTTTGTACTATAGAGAAATAGACATGTATCGGATGAAGAACTGTCCTATTTATAATGCGCAGGCGATGGCGTGTCCACTTAAATATGCAGTTTTTTTTTTCCTGCTTTTTTTATGTTGTCTTTTTTGAGAGATTTGGGGTGCGTCACGACTACATTGCTTGTTGATAATCGAAACGTGTGTGGTTGTATACATAGCACGTCTGCTGCTTTCGAGAAACAAAATTCCGTAAGAAGTCAGAGATTGTCATCGTTAGCATTGTTCCCGTCCTTGCCTAGTTCGCGCGCTGTGAATTTTCATCATGGATCACCAAATAGTCCTGTGACATACTTTTGCAATGGTTTATGCTGGCTTATACAGCTTTCCCCCGCTGCTGTGCCTTAGCTTATCTTGCGCTTTTTGTGTCGCTTCTTTACACAAACCAGATGCACAGCGTGCAGTTTATGCCACGTGTAAAGAAGCTGCGAGAAATGAAGTCACGAAAATGTGGTGGCGCTGCCTTCAATTTAGATATGGGCAACAAAAATAACATCCATGTGGCATGAGTTTCACATGGAGGTTTTCACTTTTATCTTCTCTTTACTTTTTTATTTTATTAGGAGGATCTAGACTGGCATGCAGTGCCAGCAAGGCCTGAAGAGCGTGGCTACGTAATTATCAAAATTAAGGCAGACTCAATTTCTCCAACATTGTTGAAAGGCAAATAGGGTAAGGCACTATTGTTTACCGTAGGGTCATGATGATGAGGATGTCCAGTATTTCAGCATCACGCAGACACAACGTCCACACTGAAGTTTTCGGACGAGTCAAAAGCAGATTTCGCCTCGGACAGAATCATTAATGGAAAAAAAAGCTAATGTGGGTCAGCCAATAAAGTTATTACCAACCTAACCAATGTGGTAAGCAGATATCGCGGAAAGAAAGCGTAAGAATTTTTTATCGAATCAGGAACGAAACGCTCCGAAGCAATAGCGAAAAAAAATTATGCAGATTGAACGAACATATCAGAAACCATGTGAAGCTTTGTGATTCAAATGCTATACAACTGTGCATCCTCTGCACATCGTTCTGCAGCATAGCGATTATACGTGCCTGGCCGGCAAAACAGCAAGATACGGAGACACCCACCCCGTGATCCACGTGAATCACGCGACCATGGATTACACTTTCTCCGGGATCGTCCAACTTTACTCGGCAAGAAAGCAACCGAGCAAGCGCGCCAAACCCCGGGACATAAGACATAGACGGCTTCGGTTAAAAGAAATAATCACCTACTTTAAGACGAATATTTGTTGCAGAAAGGATGTTTAGGTAGGTTCGTTGCTTCAATGCGCTATTCCGTATAGAGCAGAGCCGGCCATTGTTACACCTGTAGAGATAGTACAGATGAGGCTACGTATAGTAAGCCAATTCGTTATATAACTAATGTGAGCGCTATCACCTGTGCGAGCTATTCTTTGTTCCTTATTACAAGAGAGCAACGTCAGCAGCAGCCACGACCAGCGAAGTCCGGAAAGGTTCGCAAAGAAAGGTTCGCTTTAAGAAGATGCACTGTTGGGAAAGTAAGGCAGGTTGTGTCACGATAAGCTACGCCAAGGCGAATAAATTCCAAGCACTGCCTGCAGGCTATATGACCGCTGTGGTTATCACCACCACTAGCAACTGTGCTATCGATCATAAATTGTTACCGACGTGCAAAAAGTCTTTTGGCGGTGTAAACATAAAATACGGCAACTTCTACGTGTTTTCCGGGTCTCCACGTAAAAAGCGGAAATCTAATAAACATGCAGAGAAAACTGCAAAAGAAAGTGTCTCTGCGTGCGTGCGTGCGTGCGTGCGTGCGTGCGTGCGTGCGTGCGTGCGTGCGTGCGTGCGTGCGTGCGGAAGGGAGGGACGGAGGGTGAGAGGGACGGGGATGCGAAAGCGCCTCTTCAAAAGTACTTCGCCTTGGGGATACGCTGATCACACGTACCCCACATTGAGCGCCAGCAAAACAGGACCTACTCGCTCTTTTAATTAGTTTTAACGATTTCCCTTCCCCTTTTAGGAGAGACGAGAACAAGAGAAGAGACGCATTAAATGGGTCGATGAGGGTGTGTACACGAAGCCGGCCAAACGCGACGCTAATTTGCTAGCTTTCCGCCAACAGGCTCGGGACCCACTAAGCGAACGAGTGGCAGCCAACGCCGCTAATGGTAACTCAGTGCGATGGCTTTGGTGGCCAATAAAGCGGCGTATTGAGCGGGCGGCAAAAGAAGAATGTTTAGTAAAGTATACTTTACTAAACATTCTTCTTTTGCCGCATCCGCGACAGTATACTGTCGCTGATGCGAAGGCACGAATCGAGAGTTCGCATAAGTCATTGGAGTGCCTGTGCGTGTCGTTGCGGACACATTAGGGGGTTTTAGACGTAGAGAACCACAAACTATGGACGCTGTCGCCCAGCCGTACAAATGAACGCAAATAGCATGCAAAGGCTCAAAATAACGCCTACAAGGGAGTAAGCGCTTTCTGTACGCAAAGCCGCTTCGGGATGTCATTTTTTCAACTTCCTATTAGGAAGTTTTGGGGCGCTATTTCTACATTGTCCTGTTTGGGAGCTTTAATAATAGAGATCCCCAAGCAGATATACGTAACCCAGAACCCAAACTCATTTGTACGCTTGTTGCATGATTTCGTACGCGTGGTTGACAGCAGCCCCTAACTCTGTGTCCCCTCTTCATCAAACTCCCCATCAACTCGATAAGTGCAGTTTATTCCACGTACTTCCACGTACTTCACTCCTCAAAGAAGCAGAACGTGTGTTGAGTGAACCCCTGAACAATACTGTACAATGCGGTGAACGTGATTTAAATCATGGATTCGGATCCTCAAAGAAGTGCGAGGTAATGCTGACACAGTTCTCTCGTACTTACCGCTAAATTGCCACCGAATTATTTTTTAATGCTTACCGTCGATCATTTTTCTTTCACGAACTTGTTAACATAAAACTATGCTAATATTATGGGTGTCACGTAGACACTGTATGATACCATAGAATAAGAAGGTAAAAAAATGGCAATTTTGCCCATAGACAAAGCACTGGAAGCGATAGCAAGGTCTGGCGTTGCGCTGAAGGCGTCTCAGAATGCTGCCGTGTTGAAGAGCACTGCCAGCGTCCTTGCAGGCATCGCACTTCGACGGTGCGCGATATGAGACCGAAGGAAAATCGTCGGCACTCGTGCCCAAACAAAGGATTAGGCAGATTTAGCTTCACGTTTATTAGATCTGAAGCATCTTATGGTCGGGGCTATGTCACTCCCTCCATCCATCCATCCGCCGTGCGGCGTCCACACCCCTACTGCGCATGCGCATCCTCCTCCCCTCTTCTCCTCCCTCCTCCCCCTCCTCTCCTCTCGGCATTCCTCCTCTCCTCTCCTCTCCGGATTGCGCAACGAATGGCAACACCTGCGGCTCCGCGCGCGATAATGCGAAGCAGCTTAGGTTAGAGGCGCGACGGTAGGCCCCAAAGGTACCGGTAACAGTCACCAACGCCGCGCGCGTTCGGTGCGAACGCGGGCAAAACGCCGACGGCGTCGACAACAGTTCTGCGCGTTGCTGGTGCATGTCCAAGTTTATACAGCTGATAAAACTACCTTGCGTCGACCCCATGGCTGCTTCGCATACTACTCAGGGTTCCCCTGCGGGAAGACGGTGTAATTTTTTTGTCCGTTCCATTAAGACGAGCGTATGCGTAGAGTTTCGTGCAATTACTAGAGGGAACTGTGGCGTTAGCGTCTACGAGAGCTGCAAGCAGGGCTGTCCAACCAGCATGGGAATGATGATGATGATGATGATGCACCATGGGTTTGCCTAAACTTCGTCTTTCTTGCTTTAAATGGCTTCGTGACTCTGCAAAGTGATCATTTTAAAGTACTACGTTATAAATAATTAAGTAAACGTTATTAAAATCGTCCGACGGGAGGAATCGAACACAGGACATCTAGCACAGAAGCCTGATATTGAAACCATTACGCCACGAACGCAAGGACAAGCGGAACCGCTGAAATTAGCATCGATTATGCGTACTTGCAGAGTCTTATTACCTTCTGCATTAGAAAACAAAGTATAACTTGCTTTGAAATTTAGTTCAATTTAGGCCCAGATAAAGCGTAATAAACGAAGCCAAAAAGATTGTCTGAAGCCCCAAGCCCGAAGACCAGACAAATGCATGTATTACCCATCATTCCCATGATGGCTGAACGGTCGCAGTGCCAGAGTTCCCTCTAGTAATTGTATGAAACTCTATGAGTGTATGCACCACGATAGTGTGCGTGCCCACAACAATCGTGCCAGTAGTGGAAGGCAGAACGCAATCCTAGCTCTGGCAGAGCCGACTGAGAGGAGCGTGGTGGGGCGTTTACGCGGCTTCGCCGCTTTGGCAGACAAGCGCACTGCGTGTCTCTGGAGACCTTCTCGAACGCTACACGTCTGGGTCGCGCATGTGCGTCCGATACATTGGCAACACGACGGCACGAATGCACCACGTGCGTCCGTATGTAGTTGCTGCCGCAATAAAATGCCTTTCTGTTTCGTATGCAGAAGTATACACGGAAGGACTCAAAGGCATTCCGCAATATTCGCTAGGCTTGGTTCGTTCAATATGGCACCGGAGAAAGACGAGGGAACTGGCTTCATCTGATTTGATTTAGTGCGGCAGCTACGTCGGAACTCATTTTATGAAATGCTTGTTGACGCGAGCTCTTCCTCGTCTGCATTTGCGTATCTCACAGGCTTCCTTCTTTTTCTAGCGCTTGCTTTTTTTTCTATTACACGTCGGAGCAAAAGAATAACTGATGTCTCTTTTAGACTCCTACATCTTTCTGCTTAAATTGAATAACCTAACAAGGCATCGTTCTCTTTCCTATATAGTGCTCGTCAAGACAACAAGGACAAACAGAGAACGCGAACTACATAAATACAAATGCACACGTATGGAAAGAATATGGTAGTGGTGATATGAAAAAGAAAAAAGAAAAGACCCGGCAGCTTCAAATAAATAAATAACTCCAACCAAGTTGTTTTTTTTTTTTTTTCTCATCTCGACTTGTTTGGTTTAATGTTGTCAGTGTTGTCAGGCTTGATTCAAATAAAAAGGCGAGGATGAAATATACTGCGGCTGTCGGTGACATTCCACCTTGTTACTTGCTGGAAATCATAAGAGAGAGCCTCCAATGTCACGCACTATGTGTGAAACACGTAATCAGAACCAGCGCAATGATGATTCAAGAGGAGTCCTTCCGAGTTGAAAGAGAGAGAACAAAAAAAAAAAGACATTGCACCAAACCCTTCAAAGAGAGAGAGAACGAGAGAACAGGTGAAAAAAAAAAACAGTCAACTACGACCCAGCCGACGAAAGACACGAAGAAACGCGTGGCACCACCTTCGCAGGAAACGTGGTGGCGCCTCCCCAAGGATCACCGACCGAGAAGAGCATGTTGCAATCTTATGGCTCGCACGCATTGCGAGCAAAGAGAGATAAAAGACGGTGAGAGATGCGAGAGAGTGCCTCATAAATCAGCATCCGCGCCGCACCGTGGGGTATAGGTTGTGAGTACGAACCTATCAGTGCATTCCCTGGAGTCGCGTTTTCCTCGCAAAATGAGAAACAACACCGCGAACACGCACAAGAAGCAACTTGGAAATAGAGAAAAATTTGAACGCGTAGAAAAATCCGAAAATACGTCCTTCGAGAGAGGAAGATCGAAGAGGAAAGAAGAGGGAGGCGAAGATACACAGGCGATTTACGAGGCCCATCTGGTGCGTTGTCCTGTTTGTGTCGCGGTCACGGAGATAGAGAAGGATTTCGAAGCAGAGACGGCGCAATATGTGGCAGCGCCCAGTCCTTCCCGCGACGCTCTTCGAAGGGATGCACGCGCACGCGTGTCGCAAAGCTCGCTGACAGTGCGCTGAGCTGGACTGATACATCGGTGTCATTAGGGAGCTCATACTCTGTCGGCTGAGCGTGCGTTTTCTCTGCAGGTGGCATCCGCCACTTTGAGCTGCAGGTAATTCGGCGCTCGTTTGCTCCGCTGACTGTACAAACTGAAATTCGTTATCTTCACCGGCGCTGAACAATGTTGTCAGCTGAAATTCAGATTCCTGACGCTTTAATTGTTGGCTTCTTCTAAGGTGTCTTTTTTTTTTCCTCTGTTTAATCACGTGGAGGAAAGGGGCGAGGAGGGGGGGGGGGGGGAGCTGTGAGCTGTCTTATCTGTTTGACCCTTGTCCTTGCTTATCCGCGTCTTACCTTATGTCGCAATAAAAACAAAACAAAGAGGAGTCATTTTGATTCGAAATTATTAAAAGGTCGGCATAAAATAATTAATAATGAGTCAAACGGTGACAGGGAAAGCTGAAGTGATCCTTAAAACATCGTCACAAAGAATGGATATGCGTGGCGCACGTTCCGCAGGCACAACACTTCCAATGAAGCAAGAAAAGAAGAAACAGTGTCCTAAGAGCGCAGCACAGCGTGACATACTGCGAGCCGTTATGGCACAATTCACTAAGTCCACGGCACAATAACAGGTTTCATAAAAGCGCGATACGCGCGTTCACTTTGACATAAAACACCTAATCACTCTTACAGCACCGGGAACACTCAAACTTGGAGCGCTGATCTAAGAACAATCTTCCATTGAAATTGTCTCGAAAGGTGTCGTTTCGGCACCCTTCCTTCCTTTTTTTCACAGTTGTAGAAGAAATGCCCTCTGTCCTCGCCGTTAGTTGTCATAAGCGGTATTTTTTCCCCCTGTCTGTTTTCATCAACCTAGCAGGTGTATGTTAAAATGTCATATTCGAATCCGCACATCACGGGTAATTGTTGCTTGAAAACAAATTCGGTGTTCCCGCTCATATCGCATACGTTCGCTAAAAGAATACGCTGTGGCATTATATTCGTTCTTACTGCTTTTACACAGCCTACTGCCTGTAGCGTAGTCTATAATCCGCATATATCGTTGTGCGCTGCCACACCAGAAAAGCGAAACGCGTATTGTCTCCACCGTTATTGTGCATCATTTTTCCACAAATAAGAGTGAATCCAATTGTATGGCAGGTCATAAAAGAAAAAAAAGCAACAATTAAAGCAGATAGTTAACTGTTTACATCGACTGAAAGAGTCGCTGTTTAAAATATCTGGGCTGCGTAATAATGAATGCTACACCTAAGCACGTTCATTTTGGACGTATAGCGGGAAAACTCAAAATTCCCTTTTAATGAGCAGTCTGCAATGTCGTTTATTTATTCCCTGCACTCGTTAAAACTGGACGCCACAGTTGAGTGGCAAGGTTCCGGAAAGCCGTTTTAAACCAAAATATAATCGATTAAAACTACTACGCCATACTTGATAGAAACGACGAGAACTTGCTTGCTTGCTTGATTTATTGATTGATTTGTTGATTGATTGATTGATTGATTGATTGATTGATTGATTGATTTTCACGCCCGATAGTTACACAATCGGCTCTGAGAGAAGCCGCAGTGCACTGCTCAATGTTACTTTTGACCATCTCGTATGCATCAGCGTGTACCCAAACCTAAGTACCCCAACCATTTCCATTAGAATTCGGCCAATGGTGCCGGTAATTCAAACGGTGACCTTGCCCTCAGCTGCAAGACGACGTGGCCACCGCGGCGAATAGCTTAACACGTAACGCATTAACATAACGCTGCATCATACGAATCTCAAGAGAGCACGATTTGGAGTGCCCTGTCACGCAGCGCTGTGGAATGCTTTGGAACGAAATAGAAAGAAAAAAAATCACACGTCATCAGCCAGACCGCGTCCGAGTAGATCGGACGCCGTCTCTCATCGCAACGTTGCCGTGACGCAAGTGCCTTAATTGCGCCCCGTTCCGCTCGCCAGTCTGAATAAAGAGCGGTGCTCCCCGTCTGTGCGCGCTGACTCGGAAGAAGAGGCCGGGATTTTCGGTTATTAATCAGAAGACGTTATCGATTAGGGTTTCCTCCGCTCCCTCTCTGCCTCACGTCTCAATCCTCGCCATTTCCATGCACACGATGCCCCTCCTTTTCCTCCCGCAAAGCATTCATATCGTCCACGTCACTTCTGCCGCGCTTTCCTCGACCAATAAGGCCACGCAGCCAATGTGTAATCATGTTTCTGCAAAGACTCTCTCTCGTATACCCACCAAGCTGTACATTAATCTCGTATTGAGCAAATACACGTATACCGTTTGCACATCGTACTGTGCGCTGGTGCGCGATCCTTCTTATATGGACATGTATTACGCGAGTGCGCTTGCTTTCCCACTGAGACCTGTGTAAGAAGTCATTAAGGTGCAGCCTGGTAATAGAGAATGTGTCGTAAACCGTCTACTAAAATTCGCAAAATCGTCCACGCTTTGTCACATACAGCAGGATATACTCTTAAGTGTCCACTAGACTGCGAGAAAGTCGGCGAAGATAGGCTTAAGCTTTTTGTGCACTGCAGGTATGAATGGTTTTTGAAATGGAATATTGCTTCCGCATGGAGGCAATATTTCGGTTCCAGAAACCATTCAGCTTGGAAGTTCGATCGACTTTCATAGTGAAGAACAGCCTTGTCTACGGAGAGTTTCATTTCCTGTGCCGACGTCTGCTTTCGCCTTGGGAATTCGACATTCTGTGCGTCTTTCCCCTTTATTTATTTCTTTTTCTCTCGCTTGAAATCCACCTGTAGCGGTGGCTTTTGCTGCACATAAAGCAAAAAGAATCTTGACTCCTTCAGAACGGATCGATCGTAATCTTTTTTTTTTTTCCCAATTCTTAAAAAATGTCGCCCTTCCATTTTGCTTATTCCCTTTTTTTTTTTTTTCGTCGAGATGAGCCACCGACTACTGTGAACCGGCACAACGCTGTTATCGCCACGAAGGGCAGAACCTTTATTCGAACTGTTCTCCACGCGAATGCGACCACGTCACTTGAAGCTTTTCATTGGAAACATTCCTTATACTCGTTCAGCCTGAGATTCCATGCGTTTGACGATCGCATTTCTTGCGTCTAACCATAGCGAACGCAGAAACTATGTCATTCGTTTGTGCGGAGCGATATGTTTGCTGAATTCCATGCTGAATGTCCGAGCAGGCACACCAGTTGCTCTAGTTCTTGGCCATCTCTTCGAGTACCGCTTTCGCTGAGAAGAAATTTTCATCAAGGATGCTGTGTTGCGCGCTGGAGACCAGAGCTGGTATCCACAAGAAATGTTCTTACATCAGGATTGGCTGGCATCTGCTCTTACGAACGTTCCTAACGTAAGAACCTTTTATTGCGATAGCAATTATATGGACACTTCAACCGGATTTCTGCCGTCGGCGTCGCCGTCGCCGTCGCCGTGAGGTTCCGCATAGATAAAATCTTCACCGCGCGCCGTATGCCCGAGCGGAAGCGTGCTGGGACGCGCGCTATCACGGAGAGCGAACGCACTCAATCTCCCACGCGCAAGCAACGAAGCGGGAAGCCAGCGCCGGAGGGAGCGTGGGGGGGGCGGGGGCACTTCTACTGTGCCAACAACCGCGCTCGTCGCTCGACCGCACGGTCTCTTATCTCTCCCACGCGCAAGCAAGGAAGCGGGAAGCCAGCGCCGGAGGGAGCAGGGGGGGGGGGGGGGGGGGGGCGCACTTTTCCTCTGCCAACAACCGCGCTCGTCGCTCGCCGCACCGTCTCTTATCTCCACACGGCTCTGACCTTAATGCACGCTCAGTTTCCGTTGAAGCGATAGACCGCACGTACCTTCGCCCGCTGCTTGCTGCCAGCGTTTTGACAGTCGTTGTCTGCAGTCATTCAGTGTGATCTATTCATGTTTGTTTGTGCGCGCTCACACCACGCTTTTTATTCAGTTAGTAATAGTCGGGCCACATTTTCCAACGCACGCTACACATGTAATGCTGCCCGGATCGGCAGTGCAGCGCTACAGGTGTGTCCCTTCGCACGCGCGCTGCCCACGGGAAGCGCTTCTCATCAACACCACCGTTTCACACGCGCCTTCTCGTGGTCATCGAGTCTCTCTTCATGTCGGTCTACTTACGCCGCAGCACACCTGCTTACTTAATCAGCTCATGTTTACTACAATTCATATTGCTACCAAAGCCGCTCACCTTACATCGTATGACATTGCTGTGTTGCTATCGCATTCATTGCTTCGCCCTTAGGGCGAAACTGTGACATTTTTTTTTGTAAGTGTGTAAACCCGGTCTTTGATGTGTATTTTTGACAGACCTTGACTCTGGCTGTTAAGGCTTAAAAGCTACGCTTTCGGTCCCCTGAATCATGTAGTCCGTAAACAAGTGCATGCAGTCTTCTCTGAAGTAAACAACGGCTGCAAGGTTGTTCCCTCTAGCGATGTTTTGGCTGTCCATATTCACTTACGGTATCTTGGTCCATTCATAGACATATAACGGGCCACACTTCCAAGCCTTTCATGAAAGGCTGGTAACGAGAAAATGTTGAACAGTTCCTTTTCTTCGCGTGTTTTATTTTCCTCGAGGTGTCTTACTTCGCCAACGTTGCCATTATTCATAGATAACGAGAATGCGCTGAGGGCAAGCTAAATGAAGATTCGAAGGCTAAATATTTTTAGCTATAACGATTTATACCATTCTAATTTCTGTTCACAACGAACAGCCGTCGTAATCAAAGTTGGAATCGACTGAGCCTTTATATAACCTTAGTGAACTTTCGTATAATGAATGTGCCTTTGCACTTGCTCGAAAGACGATTTCAATTCGATGCGCGCAGTCTGCATGCTTACTGAACATATTACGAAGGTTCTTACCTCTGACGCTCTTACTTATATTTTTTTTTCAATCTTTGCTTCGATATTACGAAAGTTTACATGAACGCGCCAACTTAACTGCACATTATGAACAGCCCGAAAAACGAACTGACGATTAACTTTAAACAGCCCACACACAGTCCCAACGAAAGTTCGAAATGTTCTTTAAGCGCCCTTAATCACTGCCTACTCACCAGCAGGCACCGACCTTTGCGAAATGTTCGTGCTTTAATCGGACTCGGATTTAAACGTACCCGCTGAATTACAATTTCTCTGCCGCATAACGGCGCTCGATTGGAAAAGTTTTCATTGCTGTTGAGGATCGAGGCGAAGCAGGACGACGCGTCTATTGGCCACGACTGGCCTTCGGTGTTTCCTAGGAAACAGCGGTTCGTGGACGTCGCCAGAATCTGCACCGGCGCTGATAATGGAAATCCACCAGACCTTACGCAAATAAGCCTGCGAGGCAAAGGCATCACGCCGCTCTGGACAAATATGCTGTCCTAAAGAAATCAAGAGTGAAATACTCTCTCTGCATCGGAATCAACTTCTTATGCATGCCATAAGGACCGGCTATAACATTCCTGTTAAGCGACTGTCGTGCTCAAGGAAATATCATAATCCCGTGAGTTTTACGACTCACATTCACATATGTGACCCTTGGCCACCTCTCCGATTATCAGCTTTCTTTTTTCTTTGTACAGTTCCCATTCTTGTGTTTCAGTGTTCGTACATCGTTCGTGCTTCAATGTTCGAATCAGGGCAGAATTTCTAAGGCGTTCGGATTTGGACGCTTTCAAGCAGACACCTGGTTCATTACTCGGTATGCGCAGTTCCACGATTCAAGCTTCACGACGTCTTGCGGTTGCTTTCTCTCTCTATTTCTCTCTCTCTCAACGTTTACTACTGCCTAGAAGAAAAGAATCAAGAGCGATTTCTAACTTCGAAGCTCTCACACTTCAGTGTGCAATTCAAGTAAAGGCAAGGGTCGATCGTTTGTACGAATACCGTGCCGAATACCATAACCATTTCGCGAACCAGTGAATTTCTCTGATAACCTGCCATTCGCTCAACCGTAAGTGTGATGAGCGAGAATAGAATACGTGCCCGCGAAAAATATTTTTTCTCGAACCCTCTACGCCAACAATGGCAGTACGCATGGGCTCCTCATCCTAACCACGCCCGAGTGTTCAGTTTAGGTTTCGAGCTATTTCACATTTGGCAGTCTTTCTCTGCAGAGGTTTGGAATAATGTGAGTATCGACCGCTTGCTACCTAAAATGACCGTCGTTGTCTATGCTTAACGAGCGTTTTGCTTCTTCATCGTATGCTCTGTTCCGGTAAGAATGCTTACGGTGCTTATTTTTCCAATTGCGTCGCCTTCGCAGTGCTGTGTATTCCGGCACAGCTTCGAGAAACCGTGCCAGCTCGCTTGTGCCACTTTATGCAGTAACAAAACATGTCTTCCGTGCATTAGAGCGGACCGTCATAGATCGTTCGGTGCACTATCTTGGATATTGTAAGGACAACGAGAAATATCAAAGCGCAATTCATGTTACTCTCATCAAGTTTGAAAGAGTTGGTGACAAGAAAACTCTTATATTCTCAGAACACGCGTTTATTCCTGGCACACACACGGACGAGCGCCTTCCCCTGTGCTCAACGTGCTTTAGTATAGAAGACGTATCGCGTTAAAATGTGTCGAACAGCCTAGCACGGAGGACAAGAATGCGTACGATAACCGCTAGAATGGTTCACTTTGGCAATGCCACTCAGAGCAGGACCCCTGTCCTGCGAACCATGTTGTCAGGCGGAGCTGTGGCGCCCTTTTCTTACTGTCCTTTTTGAAAGCTGCAACAAGTTTTGCTATATTCAAATTTTATGAAATCCTAAAGTCTGGGCTAATTATATGTCGACAATTATGAAATATATATTTAGTGAGCAAAATGACTGTTAAACAAAAAAAACAATGTCCACGACAATTTGACGGCTGTTCGATATCTAGTTAGAGATACGTAGCACAGGAAGAATGCAGAGTAACCTCGAATTTTTCATTGTCATTCTCCAGAAACCAGCGAAAATGGAAAGTGCTCAGTGTTTAAATTAAGCTTCAGACCGTTCCTTTCGTGTTCGTAAAAGCAGGCAAAGAAATTTCGCTGGACAAAGGAGCTTAATGAATTTTTATGCGCCTTCCACGTACGCGTTGGAAATTAGGATCGATAACATTCCTGACAGTTGTACTCTCTGAGGACAGCGCTTGCGTAACTCTTCTTGACTAACTCGCGATGGCTGCAATTAGTACGATGTAGTAAAGCACAGAACGATAAATGTAAAGTAAGCATCGAACAATAAAACGTGAGGAGTGCTTCAAAGTATCGGCGGAAAATTGTTGTAGGAAATTTTTAAAAAATTAGCGGTGCTCTCAAAGTCTGTCATATATGGACTCGTGAAACATCGTTCACCACCAATTGTCAAGGCACAAAGTAAAGAAGAAAACGAAATTTCCTATCACTGGCCCAGTTGGGAATCGAACATTCAACATTTATTTCTGTACTGTCGACCTACCGACTAAAACAGGAACTCCGGAGCTTGCGCAAGTGCTCGGAGAAAGTAGTTCTTCTCCTAAGAAATAGAGGGAAAGATGAAGTCAGAAGAATTACAGGGAGGATGACCAGAGGATGTCTCCGGTTGGCTACCCTGTACCGGGGAAGGAGAAAGGGGGTGACGCTCATAAACTGCACAACACAGACTAGGCGACGAAGAGCAAGCTGTTTAATTGTGAGACAACGACTGCCTTATCGTTACATTGATAAACTTTGTGACCAAGATATATAAGAAGACAAGGAGAAAATATAGCGTTGGAAGGGGTATAATGAAGTTGCTATTTCGTATAATTAGAGTTAATGTTAGTAATGCATCTAGGGGAGAGAATGCGGTTCCGAAGCAAGGTCATGACGCCACCATTTTGAATGAATGAATGAATGAATGAATGAATGAATGAATGAATGAATGAATGAATGAATGAATGAATGAATGAATGAATGAAGTTGGACAATTATTAGAAAAGATGCAGTACAAAGAAATATTATACAGGAGGAGATCCCGAGGTCAAAGACTGTAATGGGGCCTCCTGATAATATTGATATGATGTCCTATCTCTTGATAATATTGCCAGAATATTAAGATAAAAACTAAATAACAAGAGCAGCAAGTATATTGTCATGCGCTCTAATATTATTCAAGTGATGAAAACGTAAACGATAGATAAAATGGAGAAGTGGACGACTTGGTGTGGATTCCTGTTAAGGAAAAATGCGAAGGGACAAAGATGACTAAAGCGTACGTCGTCCGATTTTTTTTTTTTTTTGCATCTTTTATTTCTTCAGACTTGCCTAGCAGCTATAGAGAAATTGAAAACTCAGACTATTTTCTTATGCCTAAACACTGCGCCGCAGTGCAGAATAGTGCTGGTGATAACTGTCGGCGCGGTATAAAATGCGTATTCGCACGACCACATGAGGAAGCGTTTAATCTTTACGTCAGCTTCCAAATACTCGACATGTTGTCCTCTATTTCATTTTCTATGTCAGGAGGAGAAGGGAAAAAAAGAGAGCGAACGACAGAGTAAAGCCAGACGCAAAACCGGCTGGCTACCTTGCCCTAAGGTAAGGGGTAGAGGCAATTAAATATGATAGAAGGAGACCCCAAATAAAGTAAAGAGAGAAAGAGAGTAATGAAAAAGCGTTCACACATCTAAATGCAGCCCGTGAACCTGCCACAAAGTGCGCGTGTCCTCTGAAAGTGTAGCACTACTTTACCAGAATAGCCGATAGGAGATCACTACACAGAGTTTACGGAAGCGAGTGGACAACAAAAACACCGATCCTTCACCACTCCTCGATTTATAATGTAAAGATTTTTGCTGCCCATCGCACAATAGGGCGGCTTGATACACGCCCACGCTCCGAAAAGAAGTGCCTGGCTAGCCGCTCGTCTATCAATGGAGAGCAGGACAACAAAGGATGCCCTTCTATGTCTCATCCGCCGATTTGCGGGTCTGAACCTGGCAGTCTGTCACGTCTTCGCAGCTCCACGTACAGTGCCCAACGCGTTGACTCTTTCCGAAGTTCTTCTCGTGTGGGACAGCGGAACAATGGCGATACGCGCCGCGCGATATACAAGCTCCACGTACTCATCTTATAAAGGTCACGCTCTAATAAACGCAAAGAAGGCCGGGAACCACGTGCGGAAGATGCGTCTTACGCAATCAGCGCAATAACCTGGGAAAGCACGTGCAACGCGAGACGAGTGTAATGCGGGTAATAAGAAATGAGGTGTAAACAATCGACGAGCCGGCAGTCGTCGTTCGAAGTCGCTTCGAAAACCCCCAGTGATCTGGGACCAGTGTAGACCTCTAGACTGGAGCCCGATGACTCGACACCCCTTGATGTCACAGCCACAGTGTTGCTGAGGGGTAACGCCTATATGTGAACAGGCCTAATGGCTCTCGGGAGAATGGTAATGGCGGTCGTTATTGTGAAGCGTCGCGGGAACGCTGTGGCGGTAGACACGTACGTGCAGACAAAGAGATAGGGGACGGGCGTAAAGGAAAGGAATCGCGGTCATCTTCGTTCCTCATGGCGACGCGATGCCCGTGACAGCGTGGAGTCCCTCGAGATGCTCCCGTTGCCAGATAAAAGGGCTAGAGCAAACAAAGGCGGTGATCAGCGTTAAGCCCATAGACACATGAAATTGCATTGGCAAAAATGACAAAAAAAAATGTGATTCAGAGTGAACGCGATCCGCAGTGTTACTGAAGCCGAGTTCTTCCGAACCTCAGTAAGTGACAATATACAGAGCCGGAAACTCGAAAAGCTGAACGGGAAGAGGTGATATCCGAACGCCCTGACAACACTGTGTAAATATAAAGTTGATGAAGGGGTTGGAGAGAGAGAGAGAGAGTTTAATAGAACCTGAAGGTGTCAACCATGCTATATGCAGGGCTTCCTACTTTAGATTAATTAATTGTTTGAGATAACATTACGAAAAGAAGAATAAATGAGGAGAGGACAAAAAAAAGTGGAAGGAATAAACCAATCAAAACCAGTTAAATAACTAAAACGTCAAAGAATGTCTGTAAGACCTGACTGAAGAGAGAAGCTTAAAGCGGGCATTGCTATCAGGAGCTACAAAGTATGCGCGAAGAACTTTGCGAACATCACGTTCGCGAGCTGCTTCGTAATTCCGAGAAAGCTGTAATGAATTATGCTAAGCAGATTTTTTTAAACTGCAAGGAACGTCTGCATCAATATCTACAAAACAAAAGCACACACGTTCAGCCACTTTTATAACATGCACGAATATTTTTGGCATTCAAACCGTGTGTAAAGAACATCGCATATGAAGAGAAACACAAAGTGCGTTACTATACTCTGACCCCCAGGACCACACCCACCCACTCCTAACTAATATCTGTGTTTGGGCGTTCTGCTTTAAGCCCGCGATAACGAGGGGATTACTAGTTATGTTAGTTAACCAGTACATTCGAAAAGATGGTTGCTGTCACTTTCACTGCAGCCACCTACGTATTTCTTTTTATACGTTTTGTACATCAACATTAAATATAAAGTGTACTGCGAATTATTATTTGTGTTGCCGGATTTAACCAGGGCGCAGCCAGGTTGCAGCCTCGTCGCAACTGCGTCCTCGGCCTTAATCTTCTCTGTAGAGGCTAAAACGGGCTTCAAACTCTATACTGCACTTAATCAGTGGTGCTCGGTTGGAGCAATCGCCGACAGGTTTTGCAAAGCTAAGCTTACTTGCAGCTAGCAACATGCCCACTTCTCATCTATGGCTATGCTTGTTGCATTTGAGCTGCACTCTCCTCCAGCAATGTCGTTTCATTGAACGTAGGATACGAAATTACGAGAGCGCACTGACTCCTTTCTTTCTCAGCTCTTCCTGGATGCGCGGAAGCACCTGTATTTTCCTTGATTGTTTTCAGGCTCGGCATTGTTGATTTATTGGGGCACGATGGGAAGAGAGCCCCTAAAAGAGAACAAAGTTGTGCTAGTCGTGACAGAAATGGCTTAGTTTCTATGGGCAGACATCAGGAAGGAATCCAATTACGAGTGATCGTCAGAAATGCCAACGCTAAATTGGCTCAACGTGAACACGTCTAGACAATTAACCGCGCAACCGCGCGATGCAGTTTCGATCGGGAGCGCAGTCACGGGCTCGTAAGCGTTGTTTACCGCACTGACTATATGGTTAGAACCACGTCTGCAACAATTGCGTGGAAAAGCATTATGACTGGGAAAACCAGAATAAGAACTTATAAAAAAAGACGTGCCGAGGGGGCACGCTCTTTGCATACAAAGTATTTTAAGACGAGCATACACACAAAGATGCAAGAAGAGAGGCCCTCAGTAGTGCAAAGCTCCTTCCATGGTCCCTGTTCATCTTGTCCTGGGTAGACGTCACTGGTTATATGCGTTCCTCGGTGTTATAGCTTACTGATTTGCCTGAAATGCTTTACCAAGCTAACACAAATTGGCACGTCTGAGTGGTCATCTAAGCTCGGCGCTTACTCGCTCAAAACGACCGTTACAAGAGGAGGAAGGAGGAATAGACGGAAAGACAGGCAAGTTAGCCAGTTCTCAGACCGGCTGGCTACTCTGTGCTGAGGAAAGGGAGCAAGGGGACCAAAAGATAACAGGAAAGAGGTGTAAAAAAATCTAAAGAGTACAAAAAGAAATGGAGAATACGGTAGTGCCTAAAGTCTGTCTCTGAGACAGTTCTCCGCAAAAAGCGAACAACGCTTTCAAAGCTTTTTGTGCTGAGGACGGTCTCGGACCCTTTCCTCTGACAAACGGCGTTTATCAAGTCCATCTAACACTCTTGGAAGTTCTTTCCTGGGCGCACTGAAGCGGGGACACTCACAGAGAAGGTGGGAGATTGTCTCCTCGCAGATGAAGTTATCGCATGTAGGGCTGTTGGTCATTCCGATACGAAATGAGTAAGCATTTGTGAAGGCCACGGCAGGCCACAAGCGGCACAGAAGCGTCTCCTCAGTGCTAGGTATTCCTGACGGAAGACGGAGCTGTAGATTCGGATTCAATTTGTGGAGACGAGCATTGGTAAATTCCATCGAGTTCCACTGTGCAAGTGTAAGTTCACGTGCGAGCGAACGAAGCTCTGTAGCTGCATCTGTTCTGGATAGAGGTATAGCAGCACAGTGGAGACCATTATGAGCAGATCGGGTGGCCTCATCTGCACGGTCGTTTCCACAGATTCCGCAATGGCCCGGTATCCACTGATAGCCTATGTTGAGTTTTTTTTTCTCTATTGCGTGATAATGAAGTCTTATGTCAGCGACTAATTGTTCATTCGGTCCATGATGAAATGGCTACATAATGCACTGGAGAGCGGCCTTGAAATCGGAGAAGATTGGCCATGCCTGAGACGCAATGGCCCGCATGCAATGGCCCCATGTCGGAGACGGTTGTTCAATTAAGAACTCTAGAGCAGCACGGAGGGCGGCGAGTTTTGCAGCCTCGATGATGGAAAATGCGATGCCTTGAATTTTATGGTAACGGACTTCGCGGGAACAAATACTGCTCCTGCTGAGCTTGTAGAAGAAACTGAACCATTCGTGTAAATGTGAAGGCGTCCTCTGTGTTGCTCATGCAGGAACAGCAGTGTTGCTTGTTGTAGGGCGAAATATGACAACTGTGTTTTCTTTTGGATTCCAGGAATGGTTAGGAGGTCTTCGAGGGGATGTAATCACCACAACGGTAATGCATGATGGTCTGGCTGCAAGCGTGAAGTTCGATGCTAGCACTGCACAATGCGAAGTAATAATATCGCTGAACGCAGAGTGTAGCCTAGAAGTAGGAAGTGAGGCGAGGTGGTGTACTGGAATCCGGGCGAAATGCCTGACGTGCATTCGTAACGCATCTACGCGATATATGTTGTGATTGGGTGATCACGCGCGATGACGACAGTTGCTGCTAAAGATGCACATCTCGGAAGGCCAAGGCATATTCTCAGTGCTTGAGCTTGAATCGACTGGAGGACGTGTACGTTTGTTCTTCTGGTCCTGCCCAGCACAGATAAGCTTTAGCGCATGAACCCCAGAAAAAGGGCTGTATAAAGTTGAAGCATCGCACGTACAGATGCACCCCACGATTTTCCCGCAAGAAATTTTAGCACGTGGGTGATCATGATGAGTCTCTTTTTCATGTATAGCAATATGAGGGCTCCAGGAGAGGTCAAGATCTGTTATTATTCTCAGAAAGCGATGGGTCTTCTCATAACTAATAGCCTCTCCATTGATTTTAATGACGTATGGGCCCATTGCCTTGCACGTGAAGGCAACCAGCGAGCACTTCTCAGATGACAGCTCAAGTAACCATCCTTGAAGGTAGTTTGACGTCAGTGTAGCCACTCTCGGAAGCCTGGCACGTACGTGCAGACGCGTCACCTCTGAAGTCTAGATGCAGATGTCGTCTTCGTATATAGACAGAGCAAGGCACTTGAAGAGGCGATGCTGCTGCGGCAATGTTCGTAGGCTACGGACAATTCTCCATATTTGTGATAGTGGCTTGTGTGGATCAAGCGACTCACATAAAGACTTCCATCTTAGAGACTGGAGTGCACTGATTCGACGCTGAATCTTCTTCTGCAGACGTCTTGCCTCCCTCAAGTCGTAGATGGATACCGTCGTTCGGCAAGACGACGGATTGCTCGGAGCCGCTCCAATTCCGCTTCATATTCGCAACACTGCGATGAAGGTGTAAAATTATAGGCTGAGTCTTGAGTAGCAGCTTTGATTATGCCTTCTAGGTTTTCAAGAGAACCTTCTTCATTTTCCTGACACCGCTGCTCGGCAAGTGACCTGTACTTTGACCAGTCGACGCGTGAAGAAACAGTGATCTGCGACTTGCCTAGGTGCTCGATTTTTATATAGGTGGGAATATAGTCGCTTCCATGAGTTTCATTGTCCGCAAACCACCGTACTTTGTTACTTAGTCTGCGTGACACAAACGTTAGGTCGAGGCAGCTGCAATATGTCAGTCCCCGTAAAAACGTAGGACATGCCCTCGTTTACACAAAACAATTCATGATCTGACGCAAAGGAGAAAACTCGTCTTCCCCGACGGTCCATCTTCTGGCTTCCCCATAGTGGGTGATGACGTTGAAATCACCTGTAATAATCTATGAGCCAGGTGTCGCTGATATTAGAGCGCTTCATCTCGCAGTGTCAAAATGGCATGAAGGCGAAATATGTACCCCTACTAGCGTGAAAGTGAGGTTATTGCATTTTACTATCAGGCACACGTATTGGTTGTTATCATCAGGTGGTACCGGATGCTCAATATAGGTAAGCTCGCACCTGATACAAACGATGACTTTGCTGTGGCCTTTGCAGGTAGCAGACTTGAAAGCTTCGTAGCTAAATAATCGTATCGCATTGTGAAGGCGTGGTTCGCAAATGACGATAATCGGAAACTGATTTTTAAATACAAATGGCCGAATATCCGAAATGCGGGGTTTAAGGCCTCGGGCATTCCATTGGAAAATCGAAGCTTCTTTGACTTCCTTACAGAAGGGCTGTAGAGGAGGAGCCATGATGCTTCTCCAGACTTGACAGCACCGGGTTCAGAGCATCCACTATTTGACGTGCACTATGAGCAGCCAGAGTGCGAATGCTAGTTAGGAGCACTCGAGGGGTATTCATGGTGGTTTTTATTATGGCTATAACTTCCTTATCTTGATTGGTGCCACGGACTCATTCCGAAGTGACCTTAGACGAGCGATGCTGCGGCTCTGCTGGCGCGTTTATCCACGGCAGCACTGGCCACGCGTCAGGTGGGCCAATGAGTCTTGTGTCCTTCTCAGGGGGCTTGTTGCTGGCATTGCTGGATCCTTGTGGTGGTGGGTGGACAGTCCGTCGGTGAGGCGCATCCCTAGCTTCGGCAGCAGATTTCCTAGAAGGTCTCCGGCGACGAGAGCGCCGACGTTGCACGATGGCAGCAGCCTACCTGTGGGTGGAACCAACTCTAACCATTTGCTTCAGCACTTGTATCTCCTTCATTTTTAGGCAATCCTTTGAAGACGCATCGTGAGGGTCATGACCATTGCGACACTTGCGATGTTCTGCATGGCAGGCGTCTCTGCTGTGTGACTCTGAGCATCGCGAGCACACGGCAGAATTTGTACAAACAGCGCTGACGTGTCCCATCTTACAGCAGTTCCGGCACTGAAGGGGTCTTGGCACCAATGCCCAACTGTCCAACTTTGCGTAAAATGTCCAACTTTGACTTATGATGGAAGGATGTCTCCTTTGAAAACAAGTTTGACACATCGCGAATTACCAAGACGAATGGCTTGCAATGTGATAAGATCTTACGTCACCGGCTTGATGAGAATAGGAAAGTCACTTTCACTGACTGGAAGTGTCGACATCGTAAATAACACCTGCCGTAGAGTCCTTACCGTCTGGTATGTAAGAACGTACATTTATGTCCTCCAACACATTGGCTTTGCTTAATACATCCAGCGCACTGCGTTGTGTAACGTCTATAGCGAGAATGTTCTTGCGACCATTGATCCTCACATCTGTGATTTGTCCCAGGGCGAGGGCCTCAAGAGACGCAGACGTGGCTTGATGATTAAGCCAGTTGAGACTATCAGCAGCATCCACCGGTACAAACAAAATAGTGTGGACCAGTGTCTCTAGCGTAATCATGGTATCCTTACTTGCTGCAGGAGAAGACATCAGTAGTATTCTCTTTGCTTTACGCCTTGTCACGGGCACAAAGTCACCTTCATCCGAGCTTTCGTCAGCGACCGTAAAGTATATCGGCGAGTCCTCGCTGTCGGCGTCGCTCGGGTGGCCGGAGCGCTCTTGTGGAGTGGCTGCAGTCGACATGGAAAGTATGGGCGGTGGCCCCGGTGATTCCACATTCATTTCCGCAGTCACAAGAACGGCAACTTCCGCAAACACCAAAGAAAAACTTGAAAAATTACAGAGACTGAAACCAGCGTTCTACAGAGGAATCACTTCGTTTTCTTTCTCCACCGTTACAAGACGTACTGGAGATGCTATAGGTGATGATAAAGCAAAGCGACAAGAGTTAGTTCCAAATAACTACTAGTTTAAATTATTGCAATGACGAAAAACTAAGAAAGAAAGTGTAAGCACACGGTAGGATGAAGTGCGCAGTACCTCTCTGGACGTGTTGTGCAATCCTAGTGTATTGAAAAAGTACAGCAGCGCTTGTAATGTCGTCATCCGCGGTGATGTTCTCCGTAACCAGACATCCACGGTGTCTTGTGCGGATAATTCACACTCGTTCAGCTTGTCCAAAGTACAAAATTTTACAGGAAGTTGCCCACGTTTCAGTAAAAGTGTTTATAGCGGTGAGTTACCTCCTTCATATCAGCTGCGCGCAGAAAAATAGAATCATTTCCCGCACTACATTGGTGTTGAAAAGATATATTAAATTTTTCTTTCCAATTTTAACGTTTCGTTCAATCAATAGCGTTCCCTCTAAGAACACATGTTTATGTTAGAGGTATCAGCACTCCTCTCACTACTCGGTACTCGTTATTCTCATTCGAAGGTCATAAAATTGCCAAGCAACTGACGTTCTTATTCGAAGATATAGTTTTCTTTCTTTTCTCTTACCACGCGTTCTGTTTACATTTATCACTTACGCTGAAAGCAGCAGCACAATCCCGGCCACGGCAGCCGACAGCTTAGGATCACAAGATGTAGGAACAACTAAAATTGACCATAAAGTGAGCTAAAAGTCTGAATAAGCAAGTAAAGAAGAACAATACTTAAGAGTTGAACTGGTACGCAGACACTTTCAATTACATCCACCCGCGATCGCGGTACACAAACGACGCCTCATATACGCATCCACGTCACTGGAAATGCTACCCGTATGGGCGTATAGTAGCACGCAACAAACAGCATCGCAGTTTTTTTTTTTTTCGCACGTGTACATTTATGCGGCATTTCACAGCGTATAAAGGTTGTGCGCCCGAAACTCGTGAGCTGGAACTCATTCAAGGTCATAAATCAAGCAGGACAAACCGCAGACTGCGTGGGACAAGGAAATGCGAAAAAAAAATCCACAACAATGAGGTTTGAACCTGGAAGAGTGTATATCGCATTGAAGCAAATCCAAAGGTCAGACTGTCGATCCGCTAGTAGTATGTTTCGTCAGAGAAGAAACGGGCAACCACCTTGCACAAAAGAGGCCCGGGAAAAAGGAAAGTTCAACAATGACAAGGAGAGCAGCATGAACAAGACGGAAGTAAAGGGACGAAAGCGCCATTTAGTGCGAAAAAATACGCGTATACAAAGGGCCAGGGGACGCCAGATGAGCGCTACGTAAAGTATAATAAAAAAAGATGGCAGCGAAGGGCAACCCATAGTATAAACAGCGGCAATCGCGCGGTTGACTCCCGAATGAAGCCGAGCACGAGAGACAAGGGCTTCTCCGGGAGCGAGACGCCGGCGGCCAAAGCGAGAATAGACGCCCCGGCGTTGTCCTCGTCCGACCCTCGCTCTCCCGCGTGGCTCATCCCTTTGGCCAGCGGCGGGCGCGCGACCCCTTTCGCCGGCGGTGTACAAGCGCCGGCGCTAATCAGATCGCTGCATAATTAACTCCGCGGCCCCTGTGAGCACAGGGGCCGCCGCCGTCGGCAACACATCCGGGGGCGGCAGCAGAACCGTAGCAAACCCAACGACGCTCTCAAGACCGGGGGGCCGTGACGTTGTACGCGGGAATTGGTGAGTGTGAGATGGAAGTGTCGGCTGGAGAGGGGGGATGCGGCAGACGCGCGTGACAGTGCAAGAAACCGGGCGCCTTCTTTTATGGAGACGACGGCGGGATAAGGGTAGAGGCGAAGCGCGCTTCCGCTAGATATATAGAGAGAGGAAGTGCGCACGAATGCGAGCAACAACGCGGGAAATGACAATACACACCGAGTGGCCACGAGAGTGCGTAAGAAAAAGAAATAGAAAATGGCCGCCGTACTCCGCCCCGGGGATTGGCAAAGCCGGCGGCATGGCTTCGGCTGCTGCTGCGTCCTATACTACGTTCTCTACCTCCCTTGTGGCTAAGAACAAGGAGCTTCGCTTCGCCCGGCAGGCGCGCTGAGTTTGTAGAAACAAAGGTCACGTGAGATGAACGTTCTGTTGAGCGGGGAATCCGAGTGGGAAATTGAACGTCTGAGTGCACTGCCGCGCGGAAAACTATATGGTGACGCGACTGTTCGGACTGGACAGGACTGGACAGGAAACTGTTGGACCAGGGTATTACGGTCTCGGCACCTTAAACGAATCTGTTTTTGCGTGCTCCCTGAGAACCAGACGGAAAGTGCGCATACATGTAGGTATGTGTTCTCTCTCTGGTGAAATTTTGTCTGACCAGTTGTTTAACGATAGCCAATGTGTTCGAACATCTCCAACACTTCAGGTTCTTTCTTATTTCACGCAGTACCTACTAGAAGTGTACTCTCGCTTCCTTCACACTTTGTCCTCCCTATCTTCCCTCCCTTAGTTGGGAGAAGCAAACTGTACAGTATCATCTGGTTAAGCTTCCTGTATTGCTCTTCACTTCTTATATATATATATATATATATATATATATATATATATATATATATATATATATATATTGTAAGATAATCACTGCTGTTTTTGTAGAAAACATCATATTAATGGTCTCACCGTGTGTCATTGTGAACGACGACATGCATTTTTTGTACGTTTTTCACAATTGTCAGTATACCTAGCGACGTATAAATTTGCATATATGAGTACTTATTCTGGCAGCTAAGCATGACTCAAATGATTTGTCGTTGTCGTATACTTTATTTTTTTATTATTGTTAAGGAGAACTTAGATGTGGGGCGTCTGACACGTCACGGATTTGCGAGTACACAAGCATAGGTACAATTTTCGCTGATACTAAAGGCGCCTAATTAGCACTTCCAGCTGTTAAGATCGCTTTATTTTTCACCTTTATTATTATACCTCTTTTTTTTCGGCGTGTTACTGAGACTTTTCCTTCCATGTTTCTTTTTTTTTTCCGGCAGGTTTACTCAACTTCATATTCGTCGTCATAATCATCACCATTACACTCCAACGACAAAATCTCAGCCGAGAAATGAGTAGCTGAACAGGGGCTGTAAGAATGATAAATAACATCTCTGAATATGAGTTGAAATTATCATGGGTGTGTCGGTGTTGCAAACAGGCAGTGTTAGCCTGATGTGCTTGGCCACCAATTTTATTGTGTTGGTAAGACGAGTTTGGTACCAAACGTAGATCAACTCATTGTCTGGAAGGAAGGCAATCAACAGGCCTAAAATACCTTTCTTAATCGCTTCGGGTCCTTTTGCTAAATGCAGAAGCGCCCGTATACCGCGCATTGGTTACACGTTAAAGAACCCCAGGTGGTCAAAATTAAACCGGGGTCCCCCACTAAAGCGCGCCTCATAATCAGATCGTGGGTTTGGCACGTAAGACCCCAGAATTTAATTTAATGAAGGCTGTGAAGAATGTGTCTCTCTATTATGCATTACACTGCGGGCACATCTATACGAGGTGTTCCGCATCGCCACTCTCACCACACAAAGCACATAGCGGGGAAACAGATCAGCCCATCCTAGATAGCCAAGCCTTTGTGTACGCGAAGCAAGTTTGAATGCGATGAAGCAGGGA
Organism: Dermacentor silvarum; assembly: GCF_013339745.2. Classification (NCBI taxonomy): domain Eukaryota; kingdom Metazoa; phylum Arthropoda; class Arachnida; order Ixodida; family Ixodidae; genus Dermacentor; species Dermacentor silvarum. The sequence goes on along the minus strand of NC_051155.1, from coordinate 212,431,295 downwards.
AAGTTCAGCGGGTTCCGCTTCACGTTTAAATTAAAGAAAAAGATAAGGCCAGCGCTATCATGCACCCCAAAACTAAGAGCCCCGAAGGAGATGCAGCAATGCACAGGACGCAATACGCAACCACTTTTGGACGCTCCACAAACCTTCAAGCGAACCCTGTGCGACGGACTTATTTATTTGGTGTTAACGAATATGTTGTCATTATTCGTCGTCGGCTTTTGCACGACATTTGGTTGTCTAACGAATACACCAAAATAACGGGTGAAAATTAGCAAAATAATAGACCTACACACGCACCCACACGCAATGACGACAACTTAGGGTTAACGTGCTTGAATCGATGAGCTATGCATATTATTTATGCGGTTTGACGCTGATAGACATTTCGTGCGATGTGCTCATCAGTGTTCAGGCAGGAGAAAACAAGCGATTGACGAAAACAACGGAATATACAAAGTAAGAATCCTACCGCAAGTTTAGGGGAGCGCTGAAACACATGCACAATGGATACAGAAATAGTGATCAAATACAAGACTACACTTAAGTTGAAGATATGTACTGAAAAATCCATGGTCAAGGGAGTTGCTCGCGATGACTTCAAGAGAGCTAAAGTATACATCTACTGACATAATGAGACGCATACGCGTTCTTTTTTTTTTTTATCAATGCATAGAGTTCAGCAGAAAGGGGGGCCTTACGTAAGAACGTCGCGTTGAATTACAATCATGCTCTTACCCAACTGCAAGAATGATGGAACTGGTGCCAGTTGGAACAGTCATCAAGAAGCGAGCGTCTCCCGTAGCGTAATTTAAGCTTTAAGAAATATCACAATGTCATCGCGCTGCCTCTGCATACGCACCCAGCTCATAAAGTTGTGCAATGGTGGAACGTTATCCTTTGTACGTAATCGCTCGTTCCAGAAAATTTCGTGTCATTCCCAGGGCGTAGCGATGCGCGAAAACCGCGAACCAATCAATTTTTTTAAGAATCCGTAACAAAAAAAAAACAGAACCATAAGTTCCACAAACCATTGCTGCAATTTTACACGATGAGATCCTGTACACTTTTGTTTATATATCCCCGTACACAGCGTGTAAACTTGTTTTAACATCTTTTACAGCCCGTAAACAAACTAGAACGATGGATATAATGCTTAACGAAGCGTGCAACAAACTCGTGTTTAATGCCCCCCTATTTCGTCAAGTCAACTCAAACTATACGGTGCCATAAAAGCAGCGAATCAAGGGCGTGTCATCACTAAAAATAAAGGGACTAAGAAAACCTCAGATCAATGTCGAATGAACACTAGGCGAGCAGCATCAAGGCAGAAAAAAGCCTAATTCCCCATTTATCACCGAATAAATGAGAAGAGAGAATGTGACCGTGCCACAATGAGTTCCATACATCACGAGCCGTTCTCGCGGCTCGCAGCGCGGACGCCATTACGGTTCTCAAATTATGGTATGCGAAAAAGCCTAAACTCGCCACCGCAAACATATGTGCCTTCAACAAACTAAGATATATGGATGAATTCTCCGCATAGTGGGAGAGCCTTTGAGGTTGTGTGGTTTGTAGCTGAAGAGGAAAATTCATGAAAAATAAGTTACCAAGTGGGAATGTTAAAGAAAGAAAAGAATAGGAAAGCATCAGTCTAAAGAATAAATTTGGTCGCGCATTTTACAAAGCCACATGCGCTGCTTTAATTTTTTTTTCTTTTTTTTTATGCAGTGATGGAGTGTATGCCGCGGACATGCCGGCTAATCGTGCATTGTGGTTGGCGTTGAATTACATTTTCAGCTACGTTGCGATCAGAACGTCACTAACATAAAACGATTCTTCGTGTTGAAAATGAGGTAGATTTTTCTTATTTTAAGTGAAACTGTCTCCGAAAGCATGGCTGCGTTGAACCGTGCACAGTACGAGACGGGGTAAATGTGTTTTCTACGTTACTGACGTGTTTGTTTCCAAAATGTACCTTAATAATTCTTAGCGAAATTGTGTTAACTTTTTTCTCTCTCATAAAGGAAAAGCCACGAAAGCAAGATGATTTTTTTTTATTTTTGGAAGGTGCAGGATATACTGCTGTACTAAAACACCACAGTGTGCTCAATAGTATAGAGCGTGACTGTAAGGCGTTCACTCAGGATTTCCGCATTTAAGAGAATAGCGAGCTAGTTACGAAGGACGTACATGTCTACGAACAGGCGTGGTTCTGGTAAGTTAAAAAAAGCAACAAAAAACAAGAAAGAAAACACGCCGAGAGAAACTGAGTTATACACACACAATTGGGGCAGTAACTCCCCTCTGGGGAATTGTCATACAGTGCGTAGAATTCTTTGGAATCATTGCTTTATGACGCTTGTATTCTAATCTTGAAATCAAGACTGCCGTATTTTAATAAGAGATAAGCAACTCCCAAGTAATGCAATGCATGCTATGACGATATCCCCAGTAAATCCGTTTTTGCCACCAATCTTGCGTTTGATAAATTAAGGAAAAGCTTGGTGATTTCTCCAGATCAGTTATGATATGGTGAAATCACCAAGTTATGAGTTACGATAAGTAATGACTCCAAGGAATGCTACGCACTATATCACGATTCCCCGGTGGGGTGCTTCTGCCCCGATGTTTTTGACGCGCAAGCATATATGCCCCGTCTATCAAATTCTACTCCGGTAGGCTGCTGCGCAGAGCGCGGCCGCGCGAGCTCTACCTTGAAAGCGATATGCGATGCAGACAGAGTATAGGCGTCTAGGTGCACGAGGGCCAATAGCTTCGTGAGCGCTATAGCACCCATACGCTTGCGCGTCACCCGCGTTCACGAATTGAAACGTCACTAACATTTAGAGCGACAGCGCTACTACTCCAGGTACAAACTCAGAAAACGCCTGGTTCCAGAAAAACGGACCTTCAAGCTCAGCCAAGGTCAAACTTGGACTTAGCCTACCTAATGCGTTTTGGACACGCGCGCGCCTCGGGGCAACAGCGAACAATTAATAAAATAACAAAAAAAGGTCCTAGGGTCTTTATATTTTGATATAAGACGGCTTATATTGCCCCTGTAAACTTGTCTTTCCAGGATAACATCTGTGTTTAAAAGTGAAGCCGATTTTAAAGGGTCGATGCAAGCTTGGTTTTTGTAAGCTGGTTTTCCCACATTGTGCGTTGCAGTGACGCCTACATATAAAGAAAAATGCGATGCGAACGGGGACCGATAACGCTATCGCATTCCACTCTTAAAGGCGGCGAAGCTTAAGCGTCCTCTTTTTGATATTTGCGTGCTACCGCCATCTTCGTAAGGGGTGTATGTTGTATTGGTTTTTTTTTTTTTCTCGCATAATTTTTCCCGCCGACGCACCCCCACACTTTATAACGCAGGACTCTTCAGGAGCTTATCTATGTTGTTCCAGGTGCAATTCTTTCGCTGCTTGCGTTTTCCGCGCGTGCCTTGCCGGCTCAAGCTCTCGCCTGCGCTCTAACTGCACATCCGTAAGGTCTGCGTTTCTTATATTTCATCACCGCTTTCTGACGTCTCTGTTCCTCATCACTGAGCAGTTTAATAGAGCGCGGCATAGTTACAGAATTGTCATAATCCAAGTACTGAATTAGTACACCAATCCAAGTACAGAATTGTCACAATCCCTCATCGAAATGCGGCCACCATAGCCGGGATTTTATCCCGCGAATTCGTGCTTAGCAGCCATAGCCGCTAAGCCACCATGGCGAGTGCAGTGATGCGTGGAGTTAATGTACATGACTCCCTTAAAGGATCCTTATTACATTAATTCTACTAATACGTAGTCATGCGGGGAGGGCAACGACATCTGGGGGTGTTGTAGGCAACCGAACTTTGTGTAAAGTGACCGAACTCTCCTCTTTCATTGGCGAAATCATCTTCTGGCGCGTTGCCAAGCTTTGCGCTGCCCAGCTGCCCACCTGTCTTCTCTCTCTCTCTCTCTCTCTCTCTCTCTCTCTGCGACGATGCCGACACAAAAATGAGGAACCAGCTAAGAAAAGCTAACGCTTTAAAAACTTCAGCTAGTCGGAATTAATCCCGAAATCTTTACTATAGAGCATATGTCATAATCCGTGTGTTGCTGGGAACAGATAGAGGGCGGGGTCCCTACAGGGACGGGTAATTTTACAAGACAAAGTACAGGAAGGCAACCTGTTAGACTGCAATAGATGGAGTAAAACCTAATTAGCTCACACATGCTAGGTGTCGCCTAAGCAGCCATCTCGTTACAAAGGTGATGTCATTAGAAGTCATCATCATCTCCCAACACTCAACGCATTCACCTTTCTCTCTCCTCTCAAGTCATTTACTTCTTTTGTTTTACAACAAGTCAACCAAATTCTATTGTTCCTTAGCTGCTTTATTAAGGAAGAACAGCAGACGGAGCAGAAAGTGTGACCGAGACCGAAGCTTCTTCTCCCTTGGCACAAAAAAAAAAAAAAGCGGGAAAGCGGAGCTGCTTTCCGAACGATCGCCACTGTAGCGCTCGCTTCTCTCGGCGTCGTCTCCATTTCGACCTGGAGTCACGTCAAGGCACTGCTGTTCTCTTATAGGAGGCAAGCCCAAGCGGGAAGAAAACCAAAAGCGACACGGGCGCATTAACGACGCGGATGTGACCACGTATGGCGCCCCCTAGTGCCCCCGCGCCTATTTCCTCATTCTTTAATCTCTGGGAGGAAAGCTTCAGCGCCGGTCGGACTTGGAAGCCCAGCGTTTATGCGTCTCTCTGCCCCATGAGCCAGGGCAGTGGTGGACCCGGTGGTCGGGGAAGCCGCAATTTGCGTTTCTTTGTTTGTGTGCGCGGATGGCGCTAATGTGCGCGTGCGCTTGTGACAAGGTAGCTCGAGAGGTACGCACGCGCAGGTGTTGTTGGCGTACGGAGAACTGATAACATTTGCCCCCCACGTATATCTACAGTTGGCGTCAAAAGTTTACAGAACGCTGGACTAAAAAAAAAAAAAGAAGACTGAATATTTTCTGAACCTGCACACGCAGCCTGAATTTCAGAATTTGCCACTTGTACGCGGCCAACATGGTGTTGTACTGTTTTACTGGCTACTTGCTAAAACTTGGCTGGAATTCAGCTTTTTCTCGGAACCCGCTTCCGGCAAGCTTTTTACACTGATTGTAAATCTACGCGCGCGTGTACATTCATGTCTGTCCGTGCGGCAGCAGTGTCTAAACCAAAGGGGAATATATAAAACCAGAGAAAGAAGATACTCGAAGAGAACAGCGCGAAAGATGAAACAGTCGAGTAGCAAACACACGCACTGAAGGCGGGTAATGCTACTCGCCTGAGCCGTCTTTTGCGCTGTTCGCTTCAAAGATGTATGCCTTACCGGATAGCTCCTACCGGTGCAGACCTTAGTGCAGATAAAGAAGGGACAGGCATAAGCTCTTCATTGTGTTCATGTGAAACATTGCTTGATATGTTCATGCGCACAGTGTGTATGCCGTGCTTCTCTACCTCCCTCTCTCCCTACCTCCCTCTTTGTATACGTGAGGCGCGTGTGCTCCGCAAAAAGCGCTGCGGATTCCTCAAGAACTGCGACTGTGACACGACTGCCATTACGGTCGCTCGCTCGCTACCGGGTTCGCGCTCCATCTTCGTAGAGTCGCCAAGCCTCACCGTTCACGTCGCTGTGGTACTCTGTTTTCTGATTTATGAAACTGCCGGGGGCACTGCCCTTTTACTTTTTTCACGCCCTTCTTTGCTACATTTCGTGAAGCAAACATCACGTAAATGTGGCTACATTTTTTGAGGCAACTATAGAGAGCGAACATTCTAGAGTGTCGGGAGATTATGCCCGTGGGGGGCAATTGGTCTGACTTGTTGGAAATGCTAAGGATGAAGGCCGGTGTCACCCTTGCTGCTTTTCAATTGCGAGTCAGAAAGGGCGTTTCTTTTTTTAGAATGGTTCCTCACTGCACTCTTTAAAAGCTAGCTAAGAGAGTGCTCTTTAATTTAGCTTAAGTGAGATCGATGATATGAAAGAGGCTTATTTGAAATACAAGAGAGTAATGCCGCGTACTGGGCAATTCCGAGCAAAGCGCGGCTTAACGACAAGATTGTGAATTGGTTTCAGTGCTGGACAGGTGTGAGTGCCGAGTCGACGGCATGAGCGAAGACGTCCACAGGGGCATCAGACTGCAGGGCGTGCCGGTCCCTTAAGTTAGCCTCATCAAAAACAAACAGCCCGAAGGGAACGAAAAAAATTTAGCAGACTGAGTTTTTGTTTTTATAAATTAGAACCAACTAGACCGGAACTATTAGTCGATGTCTTCCACGTTCATAAATATCCTACCTCGTGCGTTAGCCAGACGACTATCACATTATACGACAAAGGAGTAAACTTTTAAGAAAAATTAATTAAATTATGGGGTTTTACGTGCCAAAACTACGATCTGATTATGAGGCTCGCCGTAGTGGGGGACACCGGAAATTTCGACCACCTGGGGTTATTTAACGTTCACCTAAATACACGGGTGTTTTCGCATTTCGCCCCATCGAAATGCGGCCGCCGTGGCTGGGATTCGATCCCGCGACCTCGTGCTCAACAGCCCAACACCATAGCCACTGAGCAACCACGGCGGGTAAAGAAGTAAACTTTATGAGTTGCATGACTTGCTGATGCGACTTGCATACCTCGCGTGCATCACGTGACTTTGTTTGTACATATATTTCATGAGTGCAATAAAGCGGTTTGTTGTGTGTACTGCGCCCATGTTGTCAATTGTTTCGCGTTCTGTTCCCTTTGCATTTTGTACATTTACCCGCTCGCTTAACTTGGTGTGTTTACCTTAAAATTACACACACAACGTAGAAAGCCTGCACAAGCTCTATGAAAACGTACTTGGAGATTTATGACAAAAAATACGTTATATGCGTATGCAATGCGGCACAACAAACGTGGTGCAGCCTGTATTACGTGGCAAGCGTTTAGTGTGGGCAACTTTAAATTGGTGCTAAGTGAAGAATCCTAACTAAATTGGCATGCCGGCTTCGATTGCAGAATTGCAATCTGTGTCGTAAAGTAATTAATTGAAGGTGTAATTATCAAGTTAGTTAGCCGGTTTAACAGGTTTAATGTCGCAAAACAACTCAGGCTCTATGAGAGAAGCAGTAGGGAAAAGCTACGGCTAAATTTTGGCCCACGCGGCTTCTATAAAGCACAACTAAAACGCGCTACACCACTGCTTTTAAAATCCTCATGAATCGGAATACCGCAGCCGGAAATCGAACCCGAGTCGTCACAATTATCCAAATGAAAAGTTTGTTATATACACATTATATATATATATATATATATATATATATATATATATATATATATATATATAATGGGCCAAGCGTATTTAGGACGATGAGAAGCCCACCTTCGCGGTTATTTTACGTTTATTTACCCAGCAGTTTCGGTCGTTGGACCGACCTTAAAGGGATACAGAAAATTCTAAAAAAAAAGATATAAAGAGACTCTTGCGAGAATTTCCTGTATCCCTTGAAAAATGAGAAGAAAGGGAACCGAGGGGCATGATTTTTATTAACTGTATCATAAGAAGCCTACAAACAAAGACACCAAGGACAACATAGGGAAACTTATTTGTATTTACTAATTGAATTAAAGTACTGATAAATTCATGGAACTGAAAATGGACGAAAAAGCAGCTTGCTGCATGTGAGGAACGATCCCACATCTTCGCATTACGCGTGCGATGCTCTTACCAATTGAGCTACCGTGGCGGCGTTTTCCCATCCACTTTCTGGGGTGTGTATGTTTTTACCACTACAACTAACCCTGGGTGTGTTAGCCAGCGCCACCACTCACAAGTATATATATTGTCGTAACACATTATATATATATATATATATATATAATGGGCCAAGCGTATTTAGGACGATGAGAAGCCCACCTTCGCGGTTATTTTACGTTTATTTACCCAGCAGTTTCGGTCGTTGGACCGACCTTAAAGGGATACAGAAAATTCTAAAAACAAAGATATAAAGAGACCCTTGCGAGAATTTCCTGTATCCCTTGAAAAATGAGAAGAAAGGGAACCGAGGGGCATGATTTTTATTAACTGTATCATAAGAAGCCTACAAACAAAGACACCAAGGACAACATAGGGAAACTTATTTGTATTTACTAATTGAATTAAAGTACTGATAAATTCATGGAACTGAAAATGGACGAAAAAGCAGCTTGCTGCATGTGAGGAACGATCCCACGTCTTCGCATTACGCGTGCGATGCTCTTACCAATTGAGCTACCGTGGCGGCGTTTTCCCATCCACTTTCTGGGGTGTTTATGTTTTTACCACTACAACTAACCCTGGGTGTGTTAGCCAGCGCCACCACTCACAAGTATATATATTGTCGTAACTTGATTTTTCAATGGGCCAAGCGTATTTAGAAAAATGAGAAGCACAACTTCGCGATTATCTTAGGTTTATTCACCCAACAGTTTCGGTCGGTGGACCGACCTTTTTCAAGGAATACAGGAAATTCTCGCAACAGTCTTTTTATATTTTCAGGTAGAGAAAGAACATGCCAAGAAAAACGAGAGAGAGAAAGGAGAGAGGGAAAACAACAGGAGGGAGAGAGCCGATGGCCAGAGAGATTACTTCTTAGTAATGGTGAAAAAGGTGGGTCCACCGACCGAAATAGTTGGGTAAATAAACCTAAGATAACCGCTAAGTGGTGCTTCTCATTTATATATATATATATATATATATATATATATATATATATATATATATATATAGAGAGAGAGAGAGAGAGAGAGAGAGAGAGAGAGTTTAGAGGTGTATATTGTATTTTTTTGGCAAGCTGTGTCAGCCTCATTAAGCAAATCAGGTTAAGATAGGTAATTGCGCAAACGGTCGTACTAGCGTTTAAAACTTCAATAAAGTTAAAGCAAATAGGCGATATAGCAGTCGGCACACTCGGTGCAAACAAATCGCGTAACAGAACGGCAGGTATTCTTGCGCAAGTGTTCCTGCTCGAGTGAAATTGGTCTTATAAAACCAAGGAAACTGTTTCTATTAACAACAATAACAAAAGACCCATTACAAAAGATCCGAAGCGCTATGCAAATGACCAAAATGGAAACCAAGTAGCTGGACACCAATGAAGAAAGTGTTGCGTAAACATACTTTGGATGTCCGAAACGTTATTCCCCGCCAAATTAGTGTGCTTTACGTAATGTTAACTAATAAGAGCAGCTGACAATGCGGTAAGGAAAGCTCTAACTATTGTGTTATCACGGCCATAATTGCCATCGTTTTTCTGCTAAATATCCTTGCATTTGAAGAAACGTTTGACTCATGCGAGCACGACCCATATGGCAACAAAACAAAAAAAGAAAAGACGAGCAGTTCTGGAACCGCGTTTCTTTCGCTAGATCGCACTCTTCACTCCCACGAAGTGCGCGTTGCTACATGCCGATGGATTGTAACAATGAAAATATGGGGCTGTTTAGGGTTGTTACACAATAGAAAGAGTGACACCAAATTTCCCTTTATACCGAGAAACCGGAAAAGTCAATCCATCACTTCCCTTCCCGAAATAGAATCAGGCCTTCGCAACGTATATCGTAAGGGCACCGCTTCCCCTGTCAGGCTATGTCGTCATTCCGTACTAAAACGACATGCTAAAACGGGGATAACCATCAAAGGTTGAAGCAGCACAGAGGAAGAAGAGTTTCGCAAGCATGTCGTCGTTGCAGAGCATGTCTCATCCGTCTATCGAACACGTAGGACGGGAATAGTTTCGGTGAAAGAAAAGCCGTGTGGGGGAGTTTCCATACGCTGCTTTCTTATTTCCATCTATTCCGAGCCCGCGACTTACGTTACGTGATTTCTGCGTGCAATATTGTTCGTCTCCCCGCCTTTCCCGAGTGGGACGCACTTTGTACCGGTAGTTCGATCACGTATGCCATCGACTGGCGAGAAAACGGCGGACAATGTCTCCTGACGACGGTGTGTCGAGTAAGCGCGGACGAGACACACTAGTACAGTATATGGTGCTCTCCTCGTGATGAAAGTCCCTGCACTCACATTTCTGCGCTCCCGTGGCAGTTGCCCCGCGTCGTTACAAATGATTCGGACGGACGTCCACTCCCGAAGTTTCCGCAAAGACGGAGCGGAGTTGCGTATGTACGACGATGATGGCGCTGCGTGATTAGATAGCCGGCAGAACCCTCGTTCAAAGGCTGTACAGCACGGGCCATGACGCAACGGCGACGTGCTCCCTTGTAGCACGAACTGAAGCTAATTAGGGAGACACGGCCGTGGACATCGTATGCAGATGTACGCAGATGTGCACGCACGTCATTGCTTCAGCGTAACGCCTAAATTTTTAACGCAGCGAAAGGCGAAACGTTGTAGGATGTCTCAATTCCCTTCAAAGATGCCTCACGCTTACCTCGACTGCCATGGCCAGCGATAATTAAATGCAACGTAAGTCAGCTCTGACTGAGACTTCGGGTAAAGTGAAACTTATGACCAAGCTCTATTTTTTTTTCTTTTTCTTTCTCGTTAGCTTCTTTTCTTCGTTTGACTTTTGCTCGACGTTTAGCGACGCTTCGTGGAAACATAAACATGCTGAAACAGCACGTCTTAATTATCTGCCTTGTTTTCGCTGCGCTGAGATATGTAAAAGCTGGCGCCGACTAAGTAACTAAGGTTATCTCCTTTCTTCTCGCGGAGTGTTTGAGAAACAACAGATCGCGAATGAAAACAGCTACTTTCGCGCATATATATATTTCTTTCCGGGACGGCTTGAAGCCTTATTGCGTCTCAGCGGCTGCAAGTACAAATTCTAAAATGCCATGTTTCGGCGATCAGTGTTTTTCACGTCGGCAGGCACTCGGTAGATCAACGTTTATCTACTCGTAAAATTTATAAATAAAGACAGTGCCCAGTTCATAGCGTGAAGCTTTCTTCCACTACCGCCTTGCGGTTTGATGATGCCGCCACATCGCTGAACATTTCATGTGCGCGAGATCCTTTATCGTAATAGAAGGGAAAATTCGAAAATGAATATTCCATATGTTAATACACCAGGAAAACTAGGACTAAATTTCTTTTGTGCTCATTGACCGGAACATTCTAGCCATTCCCCTAAAGTGAACATGTTTGCTAACAATAAAATACAAAGTGCCTGCCAAGCGTCTATCTTGTTTATATCGTCTGTTCTTCTAAGAAAATCAAACTGAACCTAAATAAATACCTAGAAAACTTGGAACAATCAATTTATCGTCGCAAAAAGAAAAACAAAGAAATGAAGCGCACGCCAGTCAAAAAGATAAAGAGAGACGGCATCATTTATTTCAAGAGCACTCGTTGTAGCAAGTAAAACGTGAGGTAAAATAAATCGCGCGTGAAGCAGAAGGCGAACAACAGATAATAAATAAGGCACTGGGAAAGATATATGCATGTCCATAAGCGCACAGCGGTGAGCCTGCGTGCGCCTACAGGGAAAGCGTAATGATGAAAAAGCCATCAGGCGTATAAGCCATCAGGAACAGGTCTAAATTAAATTTTGCGCAACTATCCTCGCGTGTCAGCGACGTGCGAAAGCGGACGTCCCGTTCTTTCGCCGCTCAGCGAAGCTGTACGCATGCACGCGAAATTGGCGGACAAGGTAGCAGCGCCCTCTCTGACAGGCATAACCCTCGAGGCTGCCGTACGTGCCGTATCGAAAGAGGCCAGAGTTAAGCGCCCGACGTTAAACAATGGCCACGCTCACAGGGGCTATCGAAACGAATACAAGAAAAAATAATCCCATGGAATCATCGCCCAATATTATACCTGAAGTATTAAACCTATCCATAGGAGTTTTTTTTTTTTTTTTTTTTTGCTTCTCTTTCAAGGCAATGGCGGTCTTGTTTAACTATAACGAGACGGTACGGCGCGGACACTCAACATCTGCGGCACCTATTGGCTATCCCGCGTCAAAGTTAAGCTGCGCCGTCAGTTAGCAGTTCCTGAAAGAGAAAGTTAAAATATTGGTATACTGGGCTTTTCGAAATGAAAGCGAGCTTTAACATCAGCGTGTGCTTGTTACACAAGGACCGTTAATATAAGAACAAAATACATATGGCAACGTACGTCAGGTTCGTGTAGCCGCAGCAGTTCCCTGTGACGTCACAGATTTTTTTTTCTGTCTACCGCCGAAGCTTGTTAATTATTTGTTAATGAAATACGGGTTACATTACGTTCTCAAATTAATTAAAACTCGGCTTAGATACTTTCGGATGCTTCTTCGGCGCGAAATGTTGTCAAATATGAAAGAATGCTCTGAAATTCTTTATTCCACTGGATTCCACTGTCTAATTTAATAAGCGCTGCCTGTCCACCGAAGAAATGCGGAGATTTCATCTTTCACTGAGTAATTAACTAGTTTATGCTAACTTAGTGGTCCCGTATATATATATGGGTCCACTTTCACCTGCATAACATAAGACGTGAGGCATTGTAAGGCCTGACAAGAAGTCAGGCAACAATGTATATGCCCGACATGTCACCGGCATTGGCACGTATGCACATTGCTAGCATGTTACTCGGGAACGTAGCCCTTGCTGATGCGTTTTGTTCTCACCTGCACCTTTTGTACGGAAGCACTAAATTTACGCTCTCCGCTAGGCTACGATTTAGAAGAAAGAAACTTCTGTCCTGTACATATTCGATATATTTTACAACATCCTACAATTTCCTATAAGACTAAGCGTACAGGGTCTGAAAATTTTGTCATGTCTGTTCTCTTTTTTTTTTTTCCTTACAGTATAAACATTTCGTTAGCGCTTCATTGTTCATTTAGCGCAAATTGACGCTGTAAATCACATCTTAGTTAGCCGTATAGATAATTCTTAAGCGGCCTCGAGTCGATGATATTCCTCGCCTTCCTCTCCTTAAAAACATTTCTCGGCGCTTCCTAAAACGAACAGCTACATTGATAAACACACATTCATACAAGTAGTACATTTGAGCAAATTTCTAGGACATCGGGTTCTATAACTTTAACTCAGGATTGGTCTTACAGTTGAAGCGCAGTGACTACTTCAGCTGCGGCTTGGCGCGGCCGTTCATTTTCTTGAGTTAAGATCGTGGGTCGATTAGAGGAATAACGTTCCACAAGTATACGGTCGTGCGACATCTAAAGACTAAATGATTGGAAGTTAACGAAGCTGGCGTTTTGTTTGCTACCCGACGCAACAGGAGCTGGGACAATATAATGGTTGGACAGTGAGGAGAAAATTTAAACTGCGCACGCACGTGAAGGTCCACGCCACTGCTAGAACCGGCATGGGAGTCTTACCAACGTCAGAAACTATAGAAACATTGTAAAAAAAAAGTGCGCAGCAAGCAAAAAAAAATGTTTTACGGACTTATTTAGCCCTTTCTCCCATAAAAGTCGTTCGATTTAAGGAGGAGGGAAAACAAGAGGTGAAAAGCAGAGAGTTCGATATAAAGTTTCGAACTTTCTAAATTGCTGATCATCTTGCTATATGTGACCTTGTTTTATGTTTCAATACGTCTTTATTGTTATACTTCGGGCTCTTTTCATACAAGAACGCTGGTATTCCACTAAGTTTCGTTTCTAGCTTTCAGTGGATTGAACTTATCTTCAAAGATTTCTCTTTTTCTGGCACAGTCATCGCGAGCTTTTTCTGGGCGTTCAAGCGCAATCAATGGCAGGCAAGGTACTTCCACCGAACAATCGCACCTCTTCCGTCGAAAAAAAGAAAAAAGTATGCTTTGCTTTGAACCCTTCCGCCAACCCCATACGAAGAAACTGCTATACACAGTGATGCGAACAAATAGAAACGATATGGAGGTATAAGAATAAAGATGGTGTATCTTATCGTAAAAAGAACTGGTTTAAGAGAGTTCGGCTGGCGCCCAGGGCAACCTTGCCTTTTTTTTTTCTACTCTGCTTACGTTTGAAGTTCACGTCCTGCAATTTTTTTTTAAACTTTCTCGGCTTCTCGTCATCGTAACACGTGGCCCCATGTTTACTTTGCTTGGGACGCGGTAGCGATTTCACAAGCCAAAAAAGAAGGTCCACAACGCAAGAGTTGTTCGTTTCTCGTGTTCCCTTTACCATGTTCGCTGTGTTTTAGGAGCAGGCAAGCGAAAGGAGGCAGGAGACGATCAAGAAAGCTGAAGATCCCTCAGGCGCTACAACGAGCGCTAACTTGAAGCGCAGTAAAGAAGAAAGCAAGGAACAAATACGTTTTCAGGCTTACGTGCGAAGCTAGCTCGCGAAACTTGCCTCGGAGGTATTTCGCGTGCACATGGCGCAGGGTTCGCGCCGACACGTACTTTGGAGCGCCACTCGAGCAGCGCACGTTGCCGTCGATCTATGCGTGAGTTTTGATTTGCAAGAAACAGGAAGGAACGCACGGCCCGGGCAGGAGACGGCCTGAAGTGCGGCGGTCACGTAGACGTACGACCTTTTTTTTTTTTTTTTTTTTTTTTTTTTTTTTTTTTTTTTGCGCGCGCCAGTGGCGTAGGCGAGTGTTTCCGAACGTGTTCTTGAGCAAACGTAAACGCGGAAATGTTTGGCGAAAAGTAGTAATAGGTCTGAAATAGACTCGGAGAGCGGTTTTTCGCACGCTCCGACCTTGCTTCAAACAGCCGTGACTTTATTTTGCTGCGTAGGAGCAAAAGAAGAAGAAGAAGAAAGAAAAAATGAAAGTTGAAGTAGATGTGTTCGGTGGGTATGAGATATTCACGGCCCGACGCCACCCTACGAAAATGTTGAAAGCAATTTTCTTACGGAGAACGGCTATACTCACTGAAGGCGATATTTTATATTTTGTTTGTTCGTGTGTCTAACCTATGCTATGTTTCTTTCACGGCGTCTTCTACTTTCTCGAGAACCGCTGAAATAGTCAACAATTTTTTTTAATATATAGCTCGACGCTTACTAAAGATTCATGGCTTTCCTTCTCCGGCTTCAGCTTCCTGGGGACCATATCGCGCTTTTCGTAAAGTTTGTCTGAAGCCTACACGCTTTAACCAAGGTCGTAAACACGTAAAGCACTTTACAGGTTCAAACAAGAATATCGCATATTGCTTGCTATCTTTCCGGTTGCCATACATAACATATATAGAGCCGACCAAGAGTAGAATGTAAACGCTGCAGTGTGCGGAAACTCCTATAATGTGTGTCAGTGTTGCGCAACATTGCCAGATAATAAGATGCATTAATAGTTTGCAGTACAACCTAAGACAATCGCCCCAGTCCGTCAACAACTTAGAAATTGTGTATAGGACAAGCGAGTGCCAAGATTGAGTTTCATTCCCATGTTTCAATTTTTTTTCTGTCATTTGGGCAAGAACACGTCAAACTTTACACTCAAACAAACGCACGAATGAAGTCCGGGTCTGACAAGATAAGGACACAGAGGAAGGTTATACATTCTCTAGCTAAACCTAGTTTCTTTCAGATTTATGACCTTTATCGACACTACAAACACCCTCATGACTGTTGAACTATGTTCAAGTCTTCCTATCACCGTTTCTCGTCTACCTAATATCCCTATCACACTGGATCTCCACAACGACATTGATACCACCCGCATAAATTGTTTGAGAAGCTTACCGTATATATCATAGACTCCTGCAATTCCTTTCGCAATTGGAATTATTCGTGTCAAGCTAGGCATATAGTCGAAGTTTTACAACAGACGGCAATATGTTACCGCCTCGACGTTGCGGCCGCGCTGCGTGGTTGTGTCGTTTTGTAGCCAACGTATTGGACAGAAAAACTCGGTGGCATGCCTTGTGTGTGGTTTTAGGAAGACTAAGTCTTAATGTTTGGTAGCGAAAGAGCAACGTCGGATATCATGCGTAACCTCGAGTGACATAACGCGAAAAGCGCGTCTTGCCTAAGTATCTGACCGACTTCCTGCCAAATCTTTAACAGAAGTGGCGCCGCGTGCATGAATATGAGGATGGTTTGAATCAGTCAGCCATGTCTGAAAATGTTTGTTTGCATTGTCCAGCTTTGTCTATCTTTGCTGCGATGCAAATTAAGTGTGCTGTGTGTGCGCATGTGCATCTGAGCCTACCAACAATTCGCTACCTATCTGTGACATAGCACGCAGACACGTAACAAATTTATTTTCAACCTTTAGACCGGGGACCGGCCTTTATCAAGAAGTTGCTTTGTCAAATAATTCTTCATAAAGACCGAGCCCCGGCCGAAACGCCTAAAATATATTTGTGCTGTTCAGCAAGGCTTCTTTTTTTTTCAAATATTTATAGAGTTGGCCGGATCTCTTCTTTTTCAACCATTTATATATGTAGTATGATCTGGCTACCGGTGACCAGGCTGTTTTTTTTTTGTTTTTTTTTTACCCCAATTTGGCCAATTCAACGTCTGGATTCATGCACCTTCATTTGAATCTAATTCATGCTTTCCTATGTGCCCTGATTTTGGGCCAGTTATGTGACCGGACTTTGTGTTCACCTCAGTGCACCTATGGAACTCGACATTGTGTAGCTGTGTTTCTGGGTTGACTTTCAGTTTCAGTGTAGCATTAGTGTACTTATGTGACTGGTATTTGAGTTATTATGATTTAGAGTTGACCTTAGTTTTAATGCGTTTAGTTTGATTAATCTTTTTTTCATATATCCATATGGAAAGGAGTAGGAGGCGCCATTAAAGGTGACAACATCTCCTAAGTACCATATAAAAAGGAAGAAAAGGAAGGAGTCTACCCATAACTGTAAGGCGTCTGGAAAACGTCAACAATGGCTTCAGAAGAGTAGTGCTCACGGAATCACCACCGTATGAAATGTAATGGTCACGAAATACATACAGGAGAATGAGTGCGGAATAACACCTGAAACAATGTGACATCCATTCTCTGGGTTCTTTTATTTTACTGTATTTCATTTTGTTTTGCCTGTCTGTGCGCATTGTTCTCACAATGTTGCCAGCATTATGAACATATGCCCACACGCACAGAATGTGGAAAGCACGGAGGGCAGGCAGTGGGAAACCATTTCATCCAGCACAGCTGGCGCAAGAACCTTCTCCTCCTCCATTCACACCATTCTGGCTCCGCGCGATCTTTGCGATCGTGTCTCTGGACTGGCGCTCTAGAAATGAAAAGAAATCCGAAAGGACAGAGCAGTTTCTTTTGATGGTAAAAAAAGATCTCGCCCGTCTAGGGTGATGATAAAATCTTTCCGAGAATACGTTGCAGCTTCAGCTACCGTCGCTCTGTTCTGATCAGTTCCATTCTCGAATATTGCACTTCAAAAGGAGCAAAACTGAAATGGTATTTTTTTTTTTTGCTCCAGGAAACACAAACAGAAGATTCTGACACATGTGACAGTGTATGTGGGCAAGCAACATGTGACAGAGACAGCTCGAGGTACTACTTTCAGCTATGGTGTGTGCTATAAAGTCACAATGCTTTTGTCTTATATTTTAGCACTAGGTTTTCTTTGCTGACTTCAAATCGATTTGGGGTTCATGGGATCTGGGTATCTGGTCACTCTCGTCTCGTAAATTTGACGATTTGAGCCTTATAGTGCACGTTGGACAACGAAAAAGCCGTCAAAGTGAGGCTTGGAACAAAAAATACGCACCAAGTTAGCGTATAAAGCTATGTACAGAGAAGTCACAATGCGTAATATTATAGCGAAAAAAAAGACCTAAATAGAACCGGACATGTGCAAGATACTTAAAAGAAGTATCTAAGACAAGGTAATAAATACTACTTAACAAAATTTGCTCAACAAAGTACTAAATACCCCAATTTCAAAAGTATCTAACACGGAGTAGAAGATACTGAGAAACGTATTTCGCTACTTTCAAACTACTTTGAAAATGCAAACCATTGCACAAACAAAGCAGCGTACTGCATCACTGAAGCGCTTTATTTTGTTTCAACAAATCACAGAGAGCCGAATTACCCAAAAAAGCTTTGTTCAGCGTCGGAAAGAGCTGCTTTTGAGCATGTCTTACACAGCCAACCCTTCTTTTCATTGACCATATCGCCGACGACGCTGAAAAGCCACTCTATGCACGTGGTCGACAGCACATGTATCAGCGTTTCCCTTGAGAAAAAAGCGAAGAAAGGCAGGAATTCTTAAATAATTATGTCGAATCTTGGTCCCCACTGTCATCCTCAGTTTAGGCACGCAATTTTCGTGCAGTTGAAGTTTCGACACTCTCGTCCGCTGGAGAGTTGAAGAAGGGAAAAACAAAAATTATGCATATCCCATATGCACTCTGGGAATCTGTGAACGCGATGCTACTCGACGTCTTCCATCACACTCTCAGTACCGAGACAGTGTTGGTCTCGCGGTGAAGATGGAATTGCAAGTATAAGAGATGTATGATAAGTACGAAACATAACGCTTGGCGCTTGACCCGCCTTCGTCCCTTGCAGAGACGTAATCAATGGACCATCTGCAAAAAACATGTTACGCATGCGCGAGAAAGGCTGTTTGCCAACCGAAAGCTCTAGTCTACAGACTAGAACAAAATATTGTTCGGTCGTGTGAGAGCAGTGCGATGACATTAAATTTTAGGAAGCAAATCTCGTAAGGCCTTCGCGCTTCCACTTTCTATCTGAGAAGACCGCATTTAGCGGGAGACATGTAGACTGAGAGTTTTTGGTTTGAAAATATCCTTGCAGGGCACAGACTTAGAAAATTTCGCAAATTGTGCATTGTACCTTCCGATAGAGGTGTTGGTAAATGTCCTTTAGAGTACACAAATGCCAGTTTGTGAAGTATAAGCCAACACCATTACGCCAAGTGCTTCCTCCCTAACTCCTCCATATTAAGATCACCGCTGCTATTCACGCTATCGCTCTGAGAACCTCAGCTGTGTGAGAGGCTCCCCGCTACGTCTACTCGGCAAAACACTGACACCGGCTTGTGTTTTGTTTTGTTTTGTTTTTGTTTTTTCTAGAGGGTGGCCCACTCTAGCTCGGGGCGATAAAATGCTGGCATGCCTACCTTTCGCGCTCCAATTTTGTGAAAGACAGTATGGCGTTGGACAGGAGCCAAGGTCTTATCATGATGACGTTCGTCCCGTTGACAGTTCGAAAAATGCCAGTAGGCGTCACGAGGCAATGCATTTTGCACCTGCAATTTTCTGGTTCAAGTATCTTGAAGAGTATGTTAAGTTAAAGTACAGAATACCACCAAAATGCATTTAGGTTACTGTTCGAAATACTTTTTTATGCAACAGTATTTGTCCAATACGAAAATACTCACAAGAGTACTTAAAATACAGTATCTTGAGTGGTGTACAAGTCTGAATAAAAGCCACATGTGCTCGGCCTTCATCACACGAGACCACCGGACTATGATTCTTGGCTCTATGGGACCAACCATTGAGCACTATTGATGTTCATCGCCGAAACCGGCATACATTTGTATATTTATATATAGTTTATGCCGTTGGGCGAACTTTCTAAATAAAAAAACAGGAAAAAAACAGCACGTGCCGACAAAACCAGAACCGGATGTGTGTATTTACTCAACAAAAACTGTGACCCCATCCCGGAGATTGTGCAAAAATGTGGACCGATTCCGAAGGTTGTGCAGTATAATATGAAACAAAATAAAGTAAAGTAAAGGTTCAGTAAAGGGCTTCATGTAAGAGTAAGATGTTATTAAAGCAGGGTAAAATGGCGTAGCTGAAGCTAATGCGACTCAATAGTGAATAAAAGAAGACTGTCTCCTGGGGAAGTCTCTTCCCTTCCGAATAACAAACATGGGAGAGAGAAAGAAAGAAAAGTCATAAGGGAAAGGCAGGAAGGTCAACCAGGCTGAGCCCGGTAGGCTACAAACATCGAACATCAAACCACATGGTACACTAATGCGACCCGGAAGTCCTTGTCTAACTTCGATGTTAACTTCTGTTGACTCGCCTTTCTGGTTTTTTTTTTGTTTTTTTTTTCCTTTTCGTCTTTTTTTTCTTCCTTGCTCCAAACCATATGCAGTAAGCCGATATGTCGTGTCGAACGTACACGTTCATGCCATTAACCCTGTTTAACCCTTCACTTATCTTTCTTCAGCATTTCTCCAATGCAGTGTAGTCAATAACCGAGCTCAGCGCTTGGTCAACCCATGTGCTAAGTCCCCATTTCCGCATGTTATTTCCTACGAAGCCACTCGTTTCTTTCATTTTGCTGTACGAATATGTAATACAGTGTTTCTCGCTGGCTATGCTACCAATGTCCGTTTGCAAGTTGGAGCAAATTCCTTTGTACTCAATCAAGAGATAATGTAATGTTGCTTGCTGAGGTGGTGACCAATGATCAGACGCACCACGCACACCTGATCGCCCTGAAAAGATCGGCCCTTTACGGGGGCAATCATATTGGATGCTTGGACTCACCCGTTATCAACCCAGAAAGCTACGCGCGCTCTAATGGCTTTCATGGACCTGAGAAGACGCTTACGAGTATCTGTCTACTACTCTGCCCTTGAACTCTCTCTCTCATTTTGTCTTGGCCATCTCCTGTCTTTGAATATTTTAATCCCTCATTCCCTCTCCTTCTTGCAGGGTAACCAACCGGACGTCTGTATGGTTAACCTCCCTGCCTTACCTTGTTTTTCTCTTTTTCTGTTTCGCTCAATGAGTTCCGTCGTGGAGCCAGTAACTTGTCCCTTTTGAAAGGCCGTGTTGTGTTCCAAATCAACTGAAACACTGAAATATCACGTGGTATTCAGGCAGGCAAAAAGTAACTAAGCTTTCATGTCCTGAAAAACATGAACTTAAACTTTCGTTTTGTTCTTGCCGAACTAATGAAATGCTCTAGGCATAAACTGTTATTAATGTGAAGTGAAAGGGGACGACCTGACAGAATAAAATATGGTGTTGCCTATAGTCACCGTCCAATACCGTTTATCACAAAATTAACTTCGATGCCCTCTGTTTGCCTGTTATCCGTGTACTTAAGAATTGACAGATCTCCGTTAAATACCCTCGCTGTGTCCACTTTGGAACCTCGAAAGTTCGTACTGACGTCTCGTATGATGTCCAGAGAACAGTGAACGTACGAGGAAAACCTTAGCCCAGAGCCAACGCTTTAGTAAGTGGACTTCGTGGATATTTGTGGACATTTGTTACTGTGTTCGCCCCGCCCTGACCAAGTCCCCTCGTCGATGTGTTGGCTGCGAGCTAAGGATTCTATTGTTAGCCTGCTGTTGATTAATCCAAACCTCCACCATCATGTTATCCCCTTGTCTAGTTGCGATGCTGTGGAATATTCGATTGATTGATTGATTGATTGATTGATTGATTGATGATTGATTGATTGATTGATTGATTGATTGATTGATTGATTTCATAGTGCATTGCTTCCTAGTAAACGTCCTTCTTTCTATGCTACCCGTCATTCCATAGCGCCGTTTCAATTACTTCAACTCTGTTTACGCATGTTTTAAAGACAACAGAGCTCAACAAACGACGCTCATAGAGAACAGAGCTCAAAACAGAGCTCAAAGTTGAAAAGGTAAATCAGCGCACAAAAACTTCGCTATACTTATTTTCATTTCGGCTGCTGTTGACGGACGCCATGACTGCGCCTATAGTTCGCCATGTGAGTCTACGAAGAGGACCATAAAGAACGCTTGGTTTGCTTTGAACTCCACCTAGACCAGACTGCTTTCGCCACGTGCTACGCTTCATAGAAGGCTTCGATTCTGCTCTTCTCAAACAACCTTATTCTCGTTGCTATTATTTGTAACACGAAGCTTGACCAAACCTATTTTATGCCATTACGCTGCTGTTAGCACGACGATGGCACGTCGTACAAGCACAGACAAATCCAAGAAAAGGGGAAAAAAAGTTTGTTCATATAAGAAACCCTCTTGGCAAAAAGCCACCGCAAGCTAGCAACAACCTTCGGCTACTTCCTATTTCAGCAACGCTGTGCTTCTTTCCTTCTTTTTGTTACTGTGTCCCGTCCTATTATTTCGACCAAATCCCACATATTCCCGAAAATCGGTGATCCCGCGAAACATCTTAAAAAGGCTTCAACCTGCTACTCGTCCTCCTAACGGTAGCTACGCCTAGTACTCGTTCGATAACAAGGAGCGTCGCAGCTGCACTCTTAAGAAAAAAGTAATAATAATAAGCAAAGTTCCAAAGGACCTCAATAAAGTTTTTCCATTCCATTCCATAATAAGCAAAGAAAATGTGGGCAAGCTTGGTTGTCACTAAGCAAGAGAAAGCGTCAGGCGACATCAGTTCTTTTTTTTTCCTTCTTAAATCAAAAAGAGCAAGGCACGTGTATTGCCACAGCGCCTTGCGTTATCGGTTTCAGATTCTGAAGCATCAAGAAGAGGTTGTGTCAAATTTGAAACCCTGAACACCAGACTTGAAAAAAGAAAATGAAAGTACCTCTTGAACTAAAAAGAACGTAATAAATGCAATATTATGAAAAAACGGTAGAACTATGTAAATAATAAAGCAAACGTAAGCAATCGTGCGAAAAAAAAATAAACACAATAAAGCGCAGGATGGAGGGGGGTGGAGAAATGGGGTGGCATACCTGCGCTTTTCAGAACGGGCTTTGGATGCCAATTATCCTGAACGCCCGCAGGCATGAAAGGCGATTGGCTCGCGAACTGCGCAGGTGGTCTCCAAAAAAATGATACGGAAAGAAAGAAAGAAAACTTAACCCGATACTAGGGCTCAAGTGGTTCAACCCACCTTTCCTGGATATAAACAGGGCTTTATCTGCGTATATAGGGACCGCTAGGTGCCAGTGCTATATGCCTATAGTCTGGCTAGCATAATAATGTGCAGCTCTTCGAAGGCTTGCGGTAGTGTAGCCAATAAAGAGCCGCATTCGCAGAGATGTACGTTTTCGAGCACGGTTCATTTACTGATCGGCACCAACTGTATAGTAGTGGTAACGGTTAAACGGTTACATTAAATGTTTAACCCCTGTGTATCACTTTTCTTTTTCAGTGCGTCGACAAAAGGTCGTGTTGCCCACTGTGGTGACTCAGTGGTCATAGAGCTCTACTGTTGAGTCTGAGGTCGTGGGTAAGATTCGGCGACCTCGTGCCCATAGGGACTGGAAGCAAGAACGTTCGCCTACCGTTTTTGGGCACCCGTTAAAAAGCCTCCTAGTGGCCAAAATTGATTCGGTATGCCCACTACGGCGTCTCTCACAGCCTGTGCGTTGCTTCGGTACGTTAATTCAATCAATCGATTGATCAATCAATCAACCAATCAGTCAATCAATCAATCAGTCAGCTACTCAATCAAACAAGCAGCCAATCAAGCAAGCAAGAAAGCAATCAACCAAGCGAGCAAAGAAGCAAGCAATCCATCAAAAGGATGGGTTGGATGAAATTTGAGGAACACAAAGTTACCATAATATGCAACCTTTAACAAAGGTTACCAAAACGAGAGTGTAGCGCGTGCCGACGAATCTGCGTATGTGGCTTTAGGGTGGCTACCGCCGGCGCCAGCTCTCACAGCATTGCACAGCTTTAACGAGATTGAGCATCAAGATCGATCGTGCCTGCGCTCTTCCCACCCTTTGCTTTGATTTGTTTGATTCCGCTAAGAAGAGACTTTCACGAATCGGCGCAGGCAAGCGACCATGGTCAAGTTGACCCTATAAAACTCATGTTTTAAGCCTCCGCTAATGGTGGCACATTCTCCGCGGCCTTCCTCGGTTTCGAAATGACCGCATATAGCATGCGCGAAAGGCTTGGTAGAGCGAGGCTCGTTGCCTCGCGTCGAAATCGCATTCCTCACGGGTTGCGGAATTCTAGCCTCGTCGGGTCGGACCAGGGCGCCTGTGTACACGAACTTTCACGAAGCATGTGTCGTGTTTTATCGCATTACATTCGTTTGCGAAATGTTGCGCAAGACTATGGAAGCGGGTTTCAATCTAACGCTCTCGCGTGCACGTCGGGATGCACGTTACCTTATTCATTACCTTTTTCAAAATTTTAGTTTAAATCAAGAGGTGTAGTGCAGACAGTGTTGTTGAACTTGCGTGGCATTGCTGTGCAAAACTTTCATTTTTCAAGAGATGTCCAGGGAAAAAAAAACATCAAATGAAACAGCACAGTTAAACAGCGGACCTTCGGTGAGAGTCTCATGCGTACTATATACTTGATCAGAGGAAACAATTTCGCAATACCATGTTTGTGTAAGCAACCTTATGTTGATAAATCCCGCATTGAAAGATTATGTTTTCCAGTGATTCTGGTAAATCTGCCAATAAAAAGGAGGGTGATCCAAGATCAGAAAAAGAAGAAGCAGACTGAATTGCGACTAATTAAAATTAAACAGTTTGAAACGCGAAGCTTGTGTTTTGCACTTTATATGTTTAATCTGGTGGTCCCCAGGCAGTCGTTTATAAGAGTAAGACCTGTGAGTGGTTTCTCAAACAGCATTATTCAGCAAACAGCGAGTTCCAATATCATAGAGCTCGGGCAAAGGAGAGCTAGCACGAGGCACCGCGGCATCTTCGCCCGAGAACACCCAAGTAAATACACGTATTTGCTTTCGAGGGCCGCTATATAAACTTAGCAAGCATTTACGTCTTAACGTATTTCTCAAGATTCTCTGGCGCTGATATTGCAGAGCATATGACGAATATTAATGCTTTAACCTGTTTATCGAAAAAAAAAAAAACGAGTATTTAGGTAACCAACTTTGCTTTCGGCGCGCACGTCCTTTCGGATTCTGTGTGCACCGTTGCAACTGGCGCAGTGATAAACATAATCAGCGTGAGTGTCTTCAGTTTCTGATCTTTCACCGCCTATATATAGTCGAAGATATAGAGCATATTAAATAAAGGGACTCTAAGCATAAATATAAAGTTGAACAGTAGAAGTAAAGTGTGATTCAGCAATAGCATGACGGACACGCTTTAGCCGTGAGAGCAGGTCGGAAAGCTTGACGAGACACAAAAACGAAATACGTGCTGGCGGCCGCGTTTTCGTTCGCAAGTGCTGCTCGCCATTGGCTGGCCGCGTTCGCTAATAATATGTCCAACAGCGAGGATTGACTGGCATTTGCTCTTACGAGCGATTCGAGGGTAAGAGCTTTTTTGTGTACAGGCACACCAGCTCAGTGCGATGTCAAAAATTTTTTCCTCGTGTGCTAGGTCAATTTAAGTATTTGTCTTCCATGCAGCTAGGGACCGACTACGTAGAACTGCTGATATAATGTGTTAACCCCGCCACCTGCGCAATGCCTTGCGCAGTGGCATAAAGGGGGTCTTTAAAAAAACGGCCCGCGCGCGGTGCCTATTGATTCGGGAGAGTCCGGTCTGCTGCCGCCAGGACTGTGTCGGCATTTCGCAACTCGAGCTGACGGTTATTAATTAACGTTCTTTGTTACATATATATATATATATATATATATATATATATATATATATATTGTAACACATAAATACCCAAAAGTGGATGGGAGGAAAAAAGGCTCCGCGGTAGCTCATGGTGAGAGCATCGCAAGCGTAATGCGAAGACGTGGGTTTGTCCCACCTGCGAGACAGTTGTTTTTTATCCATTTTCATTTCCATTAATTAACATTTCTTTAATTCAATAGTAAAAGTAAAGTAAATTTCCCTATGTGGTCCGTGGTGTTAAGGTTTGTTGGCTTCTTATGAATGTTATATATATATATATATATATATATATATATTTATATTATATATTATAATATATATATGGTGTTGTGTGTGTGTGTGTGTGTGTGTGGTGTGTGTGTGTGCGCGGTGTGTACGTGCATACTACTGCGTGCATACTGCGTGTATGCGCGCAATAGTCGCCCACTACTGCGTGCATCGTAATCACATCGTGGCTTTGTTACGTAAAATCACACAATATAACTAATTTAAGGTTTCTCCGGTGAGCACTCCCTGGCATGAATCCACGCGTTATCGCTTCTATTTCTTTAACCTTACTACGTGCTTAATTTGCCTTGGTACCGCTGCACATATTACTCCGAATAGAGATTATTTTACCTAGCATCACGGTTCTACCATTCCTGATGCCCATGCCGCCAAATGCGCATGCACAATTGCGCGTACTAACATTTCTCCTCTACTGCACATACGCAGCTGTAGGGAAATGGCAGCTGTAACAGGTAACGCAGTGTAAAAAGTCAGTGTTGCCATAGTTGCCACGGAAGAAAAGCTGCGGTGAGGCGTCATCCGGCAGCACCCCCCCTCTCGCCTTGTAGCCTCTCACGTTAATAATACAAGCTTGCAATGTTGTTGTAGGCCCAAAACATTTTAAAACCATATAATGACAATTCATCATATTGTCACGAAGATAATTAATTCGAGCTCGCCGAAAGAGAACAGCCTTCTTTAATGATGGCCGATACTCAAGAGAACGCGCGCGCACCTGCACCCTTCGTCGTCTTCTCTCTGGCGATCTTGTGCCTGTAGTGGGCAGCTGACTTCTGACGATCGGTGCCTGTAGTGGGCAGCTTACTTCGCGTCAATATGGAGCATGCTGCATAATATCTGTTCGCTTTCTAAGACACGTGGATCGTAGAAATCTGTCAAACATCACCGAAAACATTTTCATCTTGCTAATCTACAAAACCGTGAGCGATTCCTTGCGCACATGATGCGTATACCACCTCTAATCAATATCGCTCTGTTTCTCTCTCTCAACCTTCTATCCTCGTTCGCAGTGCTCAATAATCTTTCAATAATTTTTTTTCTCGTTTTCGTCACTAATTCTCCGTCGAAACACTCCCTACAGCGCTGCAGGACAATGAAGAAAAAGGTATCCGCCGTGATTATGCCACCAAAGCAGCCCTCAATTTCGCAGCCAATGACGGAGATTTTGCATGCATGCAGTCTCAATCTCGTTCTACATAGGTTTCACTAAGTAGTGGAATATGGACGAGCCAATATTCCAAATTTCAAATATAAATTCAACAGTCTTTCCTATTGGATTCGTATTCGATTCAAGAGTTCTCTATTCGAAGTTGTCAAATATTCGTTGTGTTCGATTACTATAACAGGCAATAGTTCTTCCAGCTTACAGATAGAAATACTGATGCAAGTGGAGACACTTCGGAATTACTCTGCTGCGGGAGAAGCGCTGTTGCTGCCCAAACAAAGCAGTTCCGTGACTAACATATGAACGAGGTCTCATATATGTACTATTAGTCACCGGCCATTGTGTTAGTATGTCTGGCTTTAGATAGCCTACGAATTCGCTGTCAGGAATCAGGCGAAGCAATTTATTACTTGGCCAATCTCACCATGCTTGGACTCATTCTAAACAACGTACAGTTCCGTAGTAAGGACCTCGACTTCTTCAGCAGGCATTGCACACTACCATGTGTATGGCACAACGGGTCGTTCTTTTTTACTTTTTATATATTTTTGTTACTATTATTGCCATAGTGCGTCAAATATGATCTCACTTTCCTTTGTTTTTTATTTGTAAGCTTCTCAGTTCACCTGACATCCAGCTATTTAGAGCTAGTAGATGTATCAAATAACGTAAACAAGCATTCTCCTATAAATCCGGCTCCCCAGAACCTTTAAATCACATTTTTTTTAGAAAGTTCGAATACTTGATTTCATATTAGAAGAGCGTTCCTGTAGAATATTTTTATTCGATTCGATTCGAAATTTTGCTATTTGAACTCCCATAACTGAAACATACTATTTGCGAAAATGTTCCTCTTGCTAAGTGGAACTTTTATGGAACGACATTACGAGTGTGCGACGTCTAAATCGGCCTCATCACAAACACAGTTTGCCTAGACTAGTTAGGCTGGTATAATAATATCACTTACGAAGCCAGGGCCCTCAATCAGCCTGTACTTCGAATACTTAACGATCAACAAATACAACCCAATCAACAAATAAGTCACACATTTAGTTATCTAGTCGGTTAGCCCCCCAACACAACCACGGCAGTGGTTATATATTAACCCATTTCCCGTCCTGATGTTCTTTAATGCTGTGTTTCAGAAGGAGAGGCGAGAAATACAGTTTCTCCGTAATTCTGAACTGGGCACATGATATTGACACCTGGAATTCTGCCCACGCGCGAGAGGAATGCCGGCAGCTATAATGAACTGTTTTGCATATTCTGCTTTCCTGCCTGAAATGCGAAACTTACCGACGAGCTTATTTAAGCGCATTCTACGATTCAGAGGTGCATCATCAGGCAAAATGGGTTCATCGATAAATCACGTTCAGCTCCAGGCAAATGAATGAGCCTTTCGGTTTGCTCTTTTACCGGGAGGTTCACTAATTTTCTTTAACGTAGAAATACAGCTCTGTACCTACAAGATCGACTCAGGCTTATTTGCACAGACTTTGCTCACAAATAATATTACTACCATCAACCATTGAGTCCTTCATCTTCTTTTAAGAGCGTTCCGTTACAACAGTAAACGCTTGTTCTGCGTATATTCGTGCCAGTCGTATATCTACGCATAGTCGTACTAGCTGCAACGGTGGAGCACTACCTGCACAGTGTAGGGGCGCCCGCTTTCTTTTTTTTTTTTAATCTTTGTACGCCTTGCGGCGAATGCTTCAAATAAAGCGAAAATCTTGAAGCGAGTGTGTAGCCTACATCCGAGCTTGAGGAGGGCTACGCTGTCCTGGACGGCTAGCCGTGTTTCGGTCGTCTCAGGCAGCCTCCGGATTCTCATTAAAGTTTAACTTTCCTGCTCTCCAGCAGGCGAATAACCTTTTGTAAGAAGCGTGGTGAACACCGGTGTAGAGGAACTAGTACGTGAAAGTTCGTTAGCAGCATGAAGGGTGCGAAAGTCTACTGCCGTAACTGGATTCGCAGGATTTGCAGTATCAATTTGTTGCGCAGGTGACACGAAGGTATGAAGGAAATAATAATGTAAACGCAACTTTCACTTCGTCTGCATCGCAAAGAAGGAATATTGGGCCCTTTCAGCCCCAATCAGTGCAATTTTTCAGAGGCGCGTACTTTTGAAAAATTCGCGTAAGGTATACCTTCGACACTCCATGCGGTAGCAGATGTAGATGTAGATGTGCCCCCCCCCCCCCCCCCCCCTGGCAGGTGAAGTGACAGCGTCGTCGGGCTCTTCTGTCTCCAAAGCCGAGGGCTAAATGACATTTGTGCGGAATGAATCCTACCGTTGCTCTCGAATCGCGAGTTGCCAAGGGAACCTGCCATCACGCATTAGTTTGCTCTGTTACCTTTTCTTTAACAGTGGCATCTATTGCCTGTTGCTGCAGGAAGTGTTCGTGGGCACAGAAATTGAAAGGGTAACTGGGCGCAGCGCATTCTCAAATTCTGCAGTGTCAGCAAAAGAGCGCCAAGAAAGCCTAATCGCAATACAGTATAGACACTACGAGACGGTTAGGCCCATTATCAACTTTATTTCACTAACATCTGATGGTCGCGGGCGTGCCTCGTCCATTCTTGATAGCTCCTCTTTCGCAATTCAGCTGACGCTTTCAAAATGATGCAAACATGCCCTATAATTGATGGAATAGGAAAAAATAATAGTCTATGAGATTCAAGAGTGATCGACTATGCGAAATGGAAAGACAGACATGAAAAGCGGAAAACGTGAACTAATTGCATGACGCCAGCAAACCTATCACAACAAAACAAACGAATTCAAGAAAAAGCCTGCATCAGTCGTAGACCATTTCATACGAGTCTTCGATCAAGTTTCAAATTGATAATTTTCACGAACCAGGTTCCAAATCTGGGAGCAATGAAACGCGTGATTTGACTCTAAATTATCTCCTGCACTGACATGCTTCCAAAACAGACGCACCAGCGATAGCGATGGGGAAAATCCGTGATGACGTTTGTTCGAGGGCTCAAGCGATGCGCACGAGCGTGAGCAGCCGGTGGTTAGCACCAGGAGTTGCGCTAATATATGCCCCGAGAAACTGAGGGCAAGCGGCGCAAAGCAACTGCCGAGAATATTGGGGCTAAATTGGGTTTTGCCGGAAGAGATGCCGCCGTGCACATGTCTACAAGGTGAGCTCATCTCGTGATGGATACTGCGCGCTGCTCCAGCTCTCGCCCATTCGAGTTCAATCAACGCAGTCGAGCATGATTCGGGCCAGCACGAGGAAGAACGTACGGCACCATCAGACTTCGTTCATCGAAAGCGCGTGGTGTGAAAGCGCTTGGGGCAAATGGTATTGGCAGAGTTGTGTTGCAACGGAGTAGGCAACGAAGAATGTTTGGCGGGAAATGAACGAAGGCCGACACTGTGCAGGATAGCGAACGCGAGCGACAAGCCGATCCCGCGCCCTCTCCTAACGCCGGGTCTCAAGCAACGCTCTGGCAAGCGCTAATATCCATCACACCAACTCGGGCCACTGCAGCGAAAAGCGACGGATGGCGTCAGCGAACCCGAAAACAGTCAGAAACAGGGCTCCTCCATTATCCACCCCTGATCACCTTCCGCGCGGCGCCCACTGCATGGGAGCTTCGCTGAAGGATTATTATAGCGCACTACGGGCGAGCCCTCCTCTGGAAAAAAAATGTAGCCGGGCATCGTTGCTGATTGGCTGAAACGAGCCCCATAGCGTTCGCAGCACTGCTCGGAGTTAGTGAACTACGAGGTATATACACGGATCCAGGGCACCGCGTTGGCGGCAGCTTCGACAGGTGTTTCTCCTTGGCGCTGATGCGGCGTTGGTATACGCGCGTGCGCCTTGGTGCGCCCGGCGCGTATCGGCAACCGGCCGTTTCCTGAAAGGATCATTTTGAGTTCGGGGCCAACTTACTCTCCTCGTCAGGCGGTGAAGACTATCGTTGATATTTTATGCACAAAAGTTTGATACCCATTTTTATAAAGGGTTATCGTAAAGCAATACACAGAGACCGATGTTGTGAAGAAACTGCGCTACGCCTTCACTGCTTTCGTGCGCCACTGCCGGACCTGAGCGACCATATAAACCCAAGGCTCATCTTTTGTCGTCCGACTACGTGACAATTATGTACGAGCATTTCTGTCATATTCTTCGTCATCGTCATTTTCGCCTTTTTCTTTTGCTCAATGGCTCCAGGATCTGGCTAGAAGACACGTTAGGCCGACTTCTCAGCGTTTCCCAAAGAATCTCTCACTATTTCTGTCTCTCTCGCAAGCCTGCTTGGAACCATCACTTGGCGCGACGTTGATGACGTCAATTTGTGAGCCATCCGGTGACGAGGTGGAGTACCAAGCAAACGCGCTCCCCTGCTTGTTTCGTGTTAAGAGGATCCATCAATCGTTGGTCAATCTGGCGTTCAGAGTATGTAGTCAGAGAACTGCTGAGGTCGACAATATTGAATAAAATGTTAACCTAACGTAAGTATTATGCGCCAACAAAAAAAAACAAGAAGTCAATAGGCATAGCCGGCAGTGTGCTGAAACTCGCGCACTTGTTTCCGCAGAAACAGCACGAGCATCCGCGCACTGCCGGACATGCTGTTTTTTTTTTTTATTGGGTTTTTTTTTTTCTTTCTTTTTTTCTTTTTTTTTCCTTTTTACTTCTTGCTTCTTTACTTTTACGAGTGAAATGAAGATATAACAGCAATAAAGCGGTTCCCTGGCATACACGACGTAGTTAGCGTAAAAAAAAATAGAAAAATGCGACAAAAAGATACGGATCTGCCACGTTTCGTTGCAGTTGCTTCCTTGCACAAGGAAGAACGAATAGCAGTTACAACGAAATTCTTATCGCTTCAGCTTTTGGCCTCGTCCATTCACCTTCGAGATATATCGCGCCTTCGACGCAGTTACAATGGTGGCCAACTTTTTTTTATTTATTTATTTTCAACATTTCCTTTCTATTTCGAAGTTCGATGGTGCGTGGTTCATTGACGGGGTCATAGAAACGTCAGGTACAGCTGTTACGAATTGTCCTTGATCGGTTTGTGTCGTGCCTGGAGGAGTCCGCATCGATCTATGTTGGCTCAATAAGGGCTTTGCGAGAGAAAGAAAAAATATGGAGACTGGCGAATTGAAGTGGATGATGTTCTGACCTTTACAGGTGCACTCGTAGCACACAGAACCGTGTTGAGGGGCTTGTACGCTTAGGCGTCTGGCGTACTATCCACGTCACCCGAAATACATTCATCTACTGCTTCCTGTGTATTACTTTATATATAGCTTCCTGCATACTAAGGCTTCACTGACACAAGGTCGCGCAAACTTGATACTTCGTTCCTTTGCCGTTGTTTTGCCCATGCTTTAACTCCGCAATATAGTAACGGGACTAGAGTCTCTATTGTAATACTCGTACTCTGCGTGTAATCCGGTGCGACATGCTGCCCATGCATCTTCCATTCGTCTCCTTTTTCTTTTTCTTCTCTTTCTCTTTTTTTCTCTCTCCTGTTAAAGCAGTTGGGCGTGGTGTCACTTTCAGGAGACAATTGCTAGCCCACTTCTCTTTCTCTCTGCATGGTGTTTGTATATGTTTACATGATTAATAATTGCACCTCCGATAGCCTCAAAAAATGTTTTCACATCTTTGGGCATTCTTCTCACGTTTACTGCACAGAAAAACCGACGTTAGCGCCTTTAAGTAAGATTAGACGATGCCGTACGCCGCAGTGACTATCTGAATGATCTCGTGCGGGGCACGAGATGATGGTTTCTGTTCCCGGCTGATGCACTGGCATAACCATATAGGCGGAATGCCAAGTTTCCAGACTCCGGTTATTATTCGATTCTTTTAGCTCAATTACGAACAAACAGCAATACCCGGCGGGGTAGCAGCAGTGTCTATGGCATTGCGCTGTTGAGCACGAGGTTGCGGATTCGATCCAAACCGCGGCGGTCGCACCCCGATGGATGCGGAATGCAAAAACGTTCGTGCGAAGTGCATAGTGGGCCCGTTGAAGAACCAGAGGTGGTCAGATTTTATCCGGAGTCCCCCCCTCTCACTATGGCGTGCCTCACAATCAGATCGTGATTGTGGCATGTAAAACTGCAAAGCCTAATTAAATGTTTTAAAGAGCAATAAGCCCGCAACACTTGTATAGGTTTGGGGAATCCCATATTGTCTTAAGAATTAGGAACTCCCCTTCCCCCTCTAATTCCATGAAACTCTCAAGCTCCAAAAGAATCCCTTGTAAACTTCTCAAAAACGGCAAGAGGCACTTCGCAAGATGATCATGGCATGATGGTACTTTGGTAGTATACAGATCTATTGGTTTACGTTTCGGCATACAGTCCTGGGATCAAATCGTGAAAAACTAACAAGATGAGCGCGTTTTTCTGGCTCAGAACTGTCGCTCGTCATAAAATGATCGTGTGGCGAACATTGGGTGCGCTTTAAAGAAACTTCAAAAGCTCAAAATTACTTGGGATTGCAGTTTCAGTTAATGTTCCGTCGTTTAACATGGGGGTACTTTTTCGATACCGAAAGTGAAACCAGTCAACGCCCACTGCAGGTCCATTTAGTCAGTATCCTGAGACTGGCACAAGTTTCGACATAACCGTCCGCAAACTTCCAAGCGGAATGCCACTTCATGACCTTCCACCAATCATCTTTTCTGAAAACTTTCCTTGCGTTTTGTGGGACGAAACTACTCTAACGCCAATGTATGTCGTCGCGTATATTGGGAACGAATATCTCTCCAAATTGGCGATACCCTATAGCGATCCTTGTTTGAACATACCTCCGTGCACTCATGTGCTGGCTGCAGTTGTACATTTGCGCAATTTTTCTTAAGTTAATGATCAATTAATTTAATTGAGAAATATAGTTCTAAATAATACTACTGTTCTTGTGTTCTTTTTTTTTTCCTGTCATAATTTGTGACACTGGCTGCTGCAAAGTGTTAGTTCCGATGTAAAGCTAATTTCACTTTAGATTTCGACTGCTTTGTGAAGATTAAATAACATAATTTATAAAAGTCACCTTTTGCAGTGAGCATAAGTGTAGTCCTTATATAAGCTGGGTTACTTGCACTGGCGGGCATTATCCGCATGAGAAACCGAAATGCGTAACAGACTAATAATTAACCATGTCAACTAATTAACTTTTTAATTATTTACTTTACGGCATATATTGCAATTTAGGAATTGTAGCCGGTCAGTTTGCAAGGCATATCCACTTGGAAAGAATATTCAGGCTGACACCAAACTCAAGATATTCCCTCCAAAAGTGGGTGACGAAATAGGTGGTCGTTCCAGTTACTTGTGCGCTTAAATGCATAAAGCGGCGCTATGTTAAAACGGTGACAGGAACAAAATTGCACTTTCACCGCAACTTGTTTCACGGTGAATATTTCAAAAACCACGCAATCCTCAAAATTTATTCCAAGTGGTTATGCCTTGCCAGGTAACCGGCTACAATTCGTAAATTGCAATATATGCCGTAAAGTAAATAATTAAAAAGATCATTAGCTTGCTTTGTGAATTAGTCTGTTAAGCGTTTCAGTTTCTCGTGCAAGTACAATGTCAGGCTTTGAGTAATCAGCTTAACTCTACTGGAGTTACGCTACACGCCATAGGCAATTCTTAAAAATGCTCATGGTCAAAAAAACCTACCCGGTATACGAAACATGTATATATATATATATATATATATATATATATATATATATATATATATATATACGTTAGTATTAATTTAATTGCCTAAACAAATAATTAGGTACGCTTGTAAAAGTATGGCATTATTAGATTTCTTTTTTCGCACGATGCAGCTGTGAAGTATAGCCAGCTAGTGTCTCTGACATGCGCCACTCTCGCCTTACACACAAATATTGTTATAACGATGTGACGTCAATGAAATGACTGCATTCTCATTGGCGCCTGCGCGACATTGCGCTTACGCGGCGCGGAGAATCTCACGGGTGCATGTTGCCTTCCCCAACAGGCTGTTTCACAGCCTCCCTCACACTCCGCGATCGAAGTGCACCACTCGGCGCCGGCAACTTCGATCTACCTGAATGGAGGCTGCTCGCGTGCTTGCTTCGCTTTTTGCGTTTACAGCGACAGGGAACATAATGAGAGAGAATATAGGAGGGTGTATAGCCCCGCGGTTGTTCGAGCCAAGGTGCGTGAAGTTAGGTCCATTGTCCGCTACGTGGCAAGGGGCTATTGCCACCCGCATCGTGCTGTTCGCCTTCTTTCCGCAATCGATGCGTGCAAATGGTGGGACACCACGACACATCAGAATCGAAGCCAGCGCGGGAAATTTGCGGCTAAACGTATGCTTTGCATGACGCGCAAGACGAGCATGCCTAACGGAAAGAGTATTTATTCATTTATCATCATCATCATCAGCCTATGTTTATGTCCACTGCAGGACGAAGGCCTCTCCCTGCGATCTCCAATTACCCCTGTCTTGCGCTAGCGTATTCCAACTTGCGCCGGCGAATTTCCTAACTTCATCATCCCACCTAGTTTTCTGCCGTCCTCGACTGCGTCTGTAACCCTAATGGTCCACCGGTTATCCATCCTACGCATTACATGACCTGCCCAGCTCCATTTCTTCCGCTTAATGTCAACTATCACATCGGCTATCCCCGTTTGTTCTCTGATCCACACCGCTCTCTTCCTGTCTCTTAACGTTAGTCCGAAGATTTTTCGTTCCATCGCTCTTTGTGCGGTACTTAACTTGTTCTCGAGCTTCTTTGTTAACCTCCAAGTTTTTGCCCCATATGTTAGCACCGGTAGAATGCAATGATTGTACACTTTTCTTTTCAACGACAGTGGTAAGCTCCCAGTCAGGATTTGGCAATGCCTGCCGTATGCACTCCAACCCAATTTATTCTTCTGTAAATTTCTTTCTCAGTGATCAGGGTCACCAGCGGCTGACTGGCGATCCTGAATTCTTGTTTCCTTGCCAGGCTATTGAACATTATCTTTGTCTTCTGCACATTCATCTTCCACCCAATTCTTACACTTTCTCGATTAAGGTCCTCAATCATTTGTTGCAATTCGTCTCCATGGTTGCTGAATAGAACAATGTCATCTGCAAACCGAAGGTTGGTGAGATATTCGCCATTGATCCTCATTCCTAAGCCTTCCCAGTCTAAGAGCTTGAATACTTCTTCTAAGCATGCAGTGAATAGCATTGGAGAGATTGTGTCTCCTTGCCTGACCCCTTTCTTGATAGATAACTTTCTGCTTTTCTTGTGGAGAACCAAGGTAGCTGTGGAATCCTTGTAGATATTTGCTAAGATATTCACGTATGCCTCCTGTACTCCTTGATTACGCAATGCCTATATGACTGCTAGTATCTCTACTGAATCAAATGCCTTTTCATAATCTATGAAAGCCATATAGAGAGGTTGCTTGTACTCCGCAGATTTCTCGATTACCTGATTGATGACATGGATATGATCCATCGTAGAATATCCCTTCCTGAAGCCAGCCTGCTCTCTTGGTTGGCTGAAGTCAAGTGTTGCCCTGATTCTATTGGAAATTATCTTGGTGAATATTTTATACAATACTGAAAGCAAGCTGATGGGTCCTGTAATTCTTGAAGTCTTTAACGTCTCCCTTCTTATGGATAAGTATAATGTTGGCGTTCTTCCAGCTCTCTGGTACACTTGAAGTCGTGAGGCATTGCGTATAAAAGGCCTGCAAGCTTTTCGAGCATGATATCTCCTCCATCTTTGATTAAATCTACTGTTATTCCATCTTCTCCAGCAGCTTTTCCCCTGGTCATGTCTTTCAAGGCCCTTCTAACTTCATCGCTAGTTATAGAAGGAGCCTCTGTATCCGGTTCGTCCCTATTTCGAATGAAAGTAGCTTGGCTGTTTTGAGTACTGTACAGGTCAGTATATAATTCTTCCGCTGCTTTTACTATGTCATCGAAATTGCTGATGATATTACCATGCTTATCTTTCAGTGCATACATCTTGCCTTGTCCTATGCCAAGCTTTCTTCTTACTGATTTCATGCTGCGTCCATATTTTACGGCTTCCTCAATCTTTCCCACGTTATAATTTCGAATATTCATTACTTTCTTCTTGTTGATGAGTTTTGAAAGTTTAGCGAATTCCATCTCATCTCTTGAGTTGGACACTTTCATGTTTTGTCGTTTCTTTATTAGGTCCTTTGTTTCTTGCGAGAGTTCCTGTTCCTGTTCTGGTGAGGGAGTGACTTTGATGAAGCTTAGTGGGCCTGCCTAGTTTGGTTGCATCTGAACTAGTATAGCCCCACTAGCTCTAGGCAATATATTTTTTTTGCCGGTGTCAGGCGCCACTAAATGCCTGAAGATGTGGTGGACTGGAGTAGGATTCGAACTTACGACCTTCAGATTTGAAGTCGGGTGGTCTACCTCTGCTCCACGCCATGCGGCTTATTCATTTATACATGTACTAAATTGTCGAAAAGGCTCTCAATTATAAAGGAGAAGAGGGGCGGGGAGAGAGAGAGTGTGTGTGTCTGTCTGTGTGTGCGCGCGCGCCCGTGAGAGAGAGAGGGGGGGGGGGTGAGGTGAGAAGGGGGCAGTGGTACCAATTTATAATTACAACCAATTTATATAAAAGTGAATGGGTACAGAAAAAAGTTAGCGCTACATGAAGATGAAGAGAGTTTGCACACGTCCAAGGCCTTTGCCCGATCAGAAATAATACACAATGCAAATACACAATTGTCAACCGCTAAACACACATGTAAAAAACCGAAACCCACACATTATACAAGTTCGCATTTTCTGGCATATTAAAGAAATGTGTTACAGCAGCTGCCTACTATTAACTGTGTGCGTGTAGTGCGTAATATAGCTGTAGCGCTCGTCACACTGACCCCTGTAAAATCCAGTGAGGCGGAAAACTGACTGAAAAGCCTTTACGGCGCATTGGCTTCGGCGTACATTTCATGTAACGCAATGCCTCCATTGTGTGCCGCGCAGCGCAATTGCGATCACCGTTACCACGCGCAGTTCGCTGCGCGCTCGTGAACTGCAGCCCTCTATTAGCTACATCTCGAAGAAGCGCCTTTTGTAGATTGAGAGACAAAAGCTCTTAAGTGAGGTATGCAGGGGTATTGACTGGTGGCACGCATCGCATGCCACACCGGATGGAAAGAATGAGAATGCGAAATGATACGCACAGTGCACGTCAGACACACAACATACACAAAACACACCACAACACGCAACATACAAGACTAATTAAAGTATTTCATTAAGGTCAGTGTTTCTCGTGAACGTCAAAAGAGCCCCTCAGTTGTGCGGGTCACACAGGTAGCACTAGTCTACGGGCCAAGTACATGTCGTAGCTCAATTCATGGCAGTCTTTGACGTATACTCAGCGTTACACTGGGGCTCTTCTTGGTAATGTGAGTCATCTGCAAGAATAGAAGTAAGCAGGCATTTTGCACGGTAGCTTACAAAGACATATTGCGATTAATTTAACCCCTAATAATGTGAATTTTCGTCATGTTTTTGTTCTCAAATCACAGCAATGTCTATGCTGATCGCGTAGCCGAATTTATGATTATTTAACCCCCCCCCCTCCCCTTGCAGTTCTTAGATTCAATGTTTACCTATCTGCTGACTATACCGATCAGTAGATGAGTTCAATGACCCCGACTTGTGAAAGCAGGCCGTTAGCATTCTGCGTGGAACCTAACGTAACGAGGTGTCAGATTGCGAGGTGAAGACAGAGCGACGTAACGGCGGTGCGTTACCAGCAACTCCACACGACCTCGACTCCCGACCGTGGCCGGCACATTCCGATGAGTACGGGATTCGAAGACTCCCCTGCGTTGTGACGTCAGAGCACGTTATGCGTACCCGGTTGTTGAAAATTAGTCCACAACCCTTCCCCACCGCTAAAACTTTGGCTCGGGGCACAAGAAAGCCCATCCGTGCGATAGCCAGGCATGGTAAGAAAAGAAAAGAAAAAAAGAAAGAAAAAGATTAACCATAAATTCTCGCGCCGCGGCTCTTTCGCGCTCTGATTTGCACGGCTCAAGGACGATGCGAGAGTCGTCAGCGTGTGGCGACAGCCCGTGACGATCACCAGGCGTAGCGGCCTCGCGTCGTGGCCCTCGAAGCGTACAGGTGCGACTATGGGACCAGCGCTTTCGGGTTCATTCGATGGACCCGCGGTGTTCGCGAAATTGCCGCGGAATATAGAACTGACTGGGAAGCAGGAGAATAACAGAAGGGGAAACCTATAGGCTCGAAACAGCGGCGGTAATTTGACGAACGTAACCTGTTCATCGTCTATACGGGGTTCACTGGTTACTGCGAGGGGCTTCGGCACGCCGTCGTTTTTGTGTTTTGTTCGTTTTCTCATTTCTCGCTCTGTCGTGCCCAGCGGTGTTCTATTCTTCTCGTCTTTGTACTGTTCTGCCTTGTCTGTCAGTTTATGTTCTGTTTTTTTTTTTTTCTAAGATTATCTGCCAGCTCTGTAATGTTATGCCGAGCGCCTTTCGTGCCAACTGTAAGGACGTGTGGTGTTCAGGTACAGCGTGACGACAAAGGTGAAAACTTGCGCCCCGCGGTGTAACCGAAGGGACGCAGACCCTGTTCCGAGCTCTTTGCCGTGCTGTCGCAGTAAAAGGCGAGTACAGTGCGTCTTTGTAGTAGCTATTATCACCGATGTAGACACGCTCCTGTGCCCATAACGTAACATGCACGTATCAGGCGTTTTAGCGATCCACTGGCCTAGGGGAACGTAGATTATGAAAACAATCTTCCTGTATTTTAGTCCTTTCTTTTTTTTTCTCTCTCTCTCTTTCTTCCGTTTTTCCAGCCCATTTGCCCCCACCCCAGTACAGGAGAGCAAACGGGAAACTCATCTAGTTAGCCTCCCTGCCTTTTGTTTGTTTCTCTCTCTCTCTCTCTCTCTCTTTCTCTCTCTCTCTGAATACATCAGAGAATGGTGAGGGGGCAAGAAGTAAGAATGAAGTCGGCAAGCATTTATGCAGTGGTTTCTGAGAAGTTATATTACGCCGGCATAGTCACTTGCAAGAAAAAAAATATGGCGGTAAAGATTATAAAGTTCGTTGCAGAAATAAGGTAATTATAGAGATTGCAAGTTGAAAATAGGTGAAATAGCAAATGAAATAAAACAAATCCGCGCTTGCTTCTTTCTATCTTTTTTTTTTCTTCGCGTTCTTTAATTTATACACAGCCGCTGGTTTCATGATCATGACTCCATAGGTAAATAAATAAATAAAAAATAAAGAACCTCAAGACGTAGCAAGTAGAAACAAGCGTAAAACGAGCAAATTCTTCGCCAGGTAGTTGATGGTAAGAGTGCCTGTGAAGACAGCCCGTTCAGCTCCTTGAAAA
The DNA here is from genome assembly GCF_013339745.2 of Dermacentor silvarum. Lineage (NCBI taxonomy): Eukaryota > Metazoa > Arthropoda > Arachnida > Ixodida > Ixodidae > Dermacentor > Dermacentor silvarum. Next base: position 212,391,068 of record NC_051155.1, on the reverse strand, counting down.
AAGGAAAGAAAACAAAGAGGCGGACTTGAAGATATGCCGTTAAACACATCGAATAAAAATGCTTCGAAAGAACAAACAGAGCTTGAGAGGAGTAAAGAAGGGAGATGAACGCAAAGTCAGGAAAAGGGATCTCCACCAGCGTTCATCGTTCACAATGTTCGCGAGGCTCTGGCACTTCGTCCAGCACTGCAGCCAAGAATGATGGCAAAAGAGGCTTTTCGGAAAGCAAACGCGACGGCGCGAGGTTCTTTCCGGACAAGTGGTTCTCTATGTAGTTGGAGCAGGACAAAAGAAAACAGAAAAAAGTGGGAAGTCCCGCCTCAGTTGTCAGGCGAGAAAGACGACCTGCTAGAGCGCGTTGCGGGCGGCCGCTCCAGTCCAGCTGCCCGCTGGGCACGCCCAAAGTGATCTGCGCCCCCCCCCCCCTCACATGCTTTATTCCTTTTTTTATTTTCATTTGATTGTATTTTGTTCGGCGCTTCGTTCCCTTTCCGTTCACTCGAAAACGAGGTGGGCGTTTGGTGCAGTGAAGCTGCTACGTGGACGGCAAGTGTGATATCGTTTATCATATTCCGTGGTGCCATTTCGCACAACTTTGTTCCCTTCAACAGGACTGTGAGCAGTTCTCACGATCTTGAAGTGCTCACCGGCGCCACTCCTTTTAATTTATTATACAGGTAAATTCCCCAACATCGGCGTTCATGCTAAAGTTGGTCGTGCGCAACTACGAGTCAATATCTACGCGGAACCTGCTTCGCAGACCGCAGTGTCCAATGGGTGCTAAAGCGAACCGCTAAATAAATCTGCAGTGGTAAGTAACGTTGGGGATATCTCCGTGCATGTGTACTTTGAGAAAAGATGCATAATTCACCAGATGAGCAAATAGACATATTTCGTCCCCCCCCCCCCCCTCCAATATGTATAGTACACTCATGAATTTTACAAAAAGCGCACTGGCGTCTTTTACAGATGCAAATAGAGGTCGGCGCTATGCCTCATGTCTGTAAACAAACACGCTGCAGTCGGACTCGCACAGCACTGAGGACAGCCACACACGCACGCGCGCACACGGCAGCAGGTTAACTGCCTCGAAAGCCGGCCGGTCATCAACCCAGCATTATGCTGCAGACGCGTTGTGGCGGAGGAAATTCAAGGCACTCAGTCGATGTTGTGACGAGGCAACAAAAACGCGCTCACCCAATAGGAGTTGTCGAATGAGAGACAATTATTAGTTTCATACAAGAGATCACAAGAACCCATTCGCACAGTATAGACCCTTTCAAGGCGAAGCTTAAGCGTCCTCCAATTTTTTTTTTTCGTCGAGGAAAGAAAGACGTGCATCGCGAAGGGCCAGCGACACAGTCTGTCGTTGTGTAGAAGCCGTCCGTGGACTTGGTCACACGTATTCATACCATTCCTTAATATGCCAGTTACTGTTTTTGCGGCCGACTACACCACACGTCTTCCCTCTATCTTCCACATTTTTCAGCATGAATGGAGCACAGCGCGTTAGTGAACACTCAGTTGCACTTCCGACAGCTTATCGAACAGAAGCAGTAGTAATGCTTTCGTTTTCGTACCCTCTTGCTGAGGCAACGTCCCGCGCACCGCTCAAAGCACCATCTTGTTCCTCTAAAGCAAACTGCTCCGCGAAAAGAGTGTATAAAAAAGCGCTAACGGGCGTCCACCGTCTGGTATAAGAATACCAGTACTCTTTTAGGAACATTCTTGGTGAACTTTTTGCCTGTCGCTGATTAAAGGTGTCTGGACCTAAGCCGCGATGGCACTGCTTTCATGAATGGAACCCATAAAGGTTGGCACCGCCGGGCGTGCCTTTTTCGGCGCATTCTCAGGTAAACATTGAAAACGTTCAACTGAAGCTCTGCGCTTCTTTCTTCGACTGGTCTAGGTCGCTCTACGTTCGATTTTTAGTTAACGCAACGGTGCTCGCCACGATGCTATTTCAGAGCCTCAGAAGCGTTCTAGCTGAACAATCAACGGACACCAAACCAATCGTGCGCAGCTCGGCTGCTCCCTTAGATGAGATAACGAATACAGGAAAAGCAAGAGAGAAATGCAAGGACCGCAGTGCCTATAGCGGCAGCGACAGGTTGTGCGGCTGCTGGAACACTCAATCACATCAGCATTCAAGAACCGTTTTTCAACTCCTACCTTCGATTTTCGGGTAGAAGTGGTTTGCCCCCAGCGTGTCGAACAAGCGTTTACTCTCGACAGGAAGAGTTCTAGAAAGCGGAAAAATTATCGACGCACAATGTTCCAGTGCACTGTGCGTGCACACGCTATGGAGAAACGCAGTCGCAGGGAATCGGAAAACAGCCCGGGAGGTCGCAAACTAGCAGCAACGACGGCGCGCGACGCCGCCCCTTTCTAGAGCAAAAGCGCGGCGCCATAACAACGCAAAGCGGAAGAGAGGAGGAGGAGGGGAGGAGAGAGAGAGAGAGAGATAGGAAAAGGAAGCATGTGCATACTGATAATGCGCTCGGTTAGACGAAGCGCCAGTCTGTGGAACCGTGTATACGTCTGGGCTGCCTGAATTTTATCGTTCATCGCGTGTGCCTTACCTGTTTCGAAATCACCAACTTATTCGCAAGGTGCAAACAAGAAAAAGGGGGTGAGGGGGTTGTTGAGGGAGGGGAGTAGGGGTTTACGAAGTTGCACGTTGAACAGAAAGAAAACGGATGCTGCAACGCTCCTCTTCGACATGATCATTGCTCTCTTCGTCACCGTTATTATTGCGCTTTTGTCACGACAAACACTCTCTTTCCGGCCCGGAGTATATAATGTATGTATAGCACGCGCAGCGTCCGCGGTTCGTGTGTCTGCGCTCTCTGTAAATCTCTCTAGATTCCTATCTTTCTACCTCCCCTTCCCCATTTCTCCAGTGTGGAGTAGCAAACCAGATTTTCGGTTCTGGTTAACCACCGGCCCTGCTACCCGCCGAGGTGGCGTAGAAGCTTTCGCGTTGCGCTGCTAAGCCCGAGGGCGCAGGATCAAATTGTGGCAACGGTGGCCGCATTTTAATCCTGGTTAAATAAAGAAAATACCCGTGTTTATATATATATATATATATATATATATATATATATATATATATATTGCCGTAGTAGGCACTGATGATGTCAATTTCCTGTCCGCCTCTCTATACCCCTCACCAGTTGCTTCGCGAAAACCCACAATGTTTAATTAATGTGAAAGATAAATATTGGAGAGTTCTCGCTACATGTGTGCCTCCTGAGAGTTGCAGTTATTTCTATGTTTCTTTTTTTTTTTCATCAAGCAGGGTAAGGGATGTGTCACTCTCAGTAGTTCCCATATACAGTGACGGCATTACAGCGTGCCTTAACCATGTTTAATATGAAGGGTCACGGGGCACTGAGACGTTTACCGAACTTTCACAGCACAGGTGATGGATGGATGAGCTAGACGCAATGAGACCTCCGAGGCAGGCGCTTTGTGCATTCCCTTCTCAGTTCGTCTGTCGCCTGCACTCAGGACGAACTCTATGAATTAATGGCAAAACCGTATAGACGTGTCCGAATGAAACGCAGTAACATGAGAACGCAGGCACATCGAGGCATCTTGAAAAGGCACTATCCACAAGGGCGCGTACGTTGAGCAGCGAAAGAGCACTTAAACGGTGAATAACAAAGTAGAGTTTCTTAACGGCTTCGACATTTATTAGCACAGCACTGTCGTAGCGCATGGAAGTATACTGTAGCCCTCACTCCTTGAGGTTTAAGAAGCCGGGGAAGAAGCCTGATCTTTATTATGTCTAAAGCTTTAAGAAGTATGAATCTTAAGAAGGCTGTGAAAGTATTTGTGACTCACTCTATTTTTTTAGCTACTCCCATTTTTTTTCCCTAACTCTTGCGTAGACGATATGCCTATGAAGGTACTTGTGGCCCTCACAATTCTTTAGATTTTTCACTTCTGTCGCTTTTTGTTGACTCTTGCGTGGAACATAGGCCAAAATTATTTTAACTGGCGTTAGAACATTCCTCACCGCTTCCGTAAAGCCAGGTGGAACAGAAGTCATAACACATGTTTTAGCCTCGGACATGAGAATTATGGACGTGACTTTGCGTCACATAGTAGAATGCTTCTAGAACTGGAAGTGGTTCCACTACGTTAAATCACGATGCCGCTAAGATGTAACTGTGGTCATTGCAGCTGCTTCCCTGCAGCATAGTGAACGCATTTCAGTATCATCAACGTAAAGTAGTCTTCGCCTCATCAAAGATAATCTCGTGGCTATGCAAGCTTTACAGGAAACGCACCTAACTCGCTTTTCTCATTTCACACGAAGCGATTGTGTACTGGCACAGAAGGTGTTTTAACAGCGAAGCTGTTCAAGCCAGCCGTAAAACGTGCGCGTTTCACGAAAAGCCAGCCGTGCCGTAGCCATGGCAACCAGCAACGCCGCAGCTGCCTGCCACTGCGTTGCCTAGTAACCACCTCGCGGGGCGGGCTCGCGCTATGCTCGGGAGAGAGAAAGAAAAAGTTGTCGCAGTTTCACCTGAAAGGCGAAGCATCAATTGCGATAGCAAACTTGTAGAGAGCTATACGGAGTAATGATATTAGCTTTATCAGCTGCATAAACTTGGACATGCCGCAGCATCGGCAACACGCAGAACTGTTGTCGACGCCATCGGCGTTTTGCCCGCGTTAGCTCAAAATGCGTGCGGCGTTGGTGACTGTTGCCGGAGCCTCTGATATAAATAGGCACTTGTGCCGCAGCTAAACGTCGCCTCACTTCCCTCCCCCTCCCCAACGGCCTCTCGCGCGTCTGAAGAAGGCGCGTTTGCTCTACATATATGGTGATTGTAAAGGAGAAAAGAGACATCTACTTCTGCAGCCCTTAAGCGAGCACGGCGCAGAACGCGCGTTTGTTCTCCGCCGTGCGTTCACTCCCCGTGAAAGACGCGCCCCTCGCGCCCTTTCACTCGCACATACAGCGTTCGGCGCGCGGCGACGATTTCATCTCCAAATGACGTCATACGGAACCTCACGGCGACGGCGACGGCGACGCCGACGGCAGAAATGTGCTTTTGAGTGTCCATATAATTGCTATCACAATAAAAAATGAGAGCGAGAGAGGGAGAGAGAAACAAATTGTAGCAGCACCAACGAGACAACGCGCAAAGGTGCTGCCGACGCCAGCCACGCTTCTCCGTTTCTCCGCATTAGCGCCGAACGCTCGTGGTGTCCGTGACTGCAGCAGGCGCCTCTGGCGTCGGTTCGGCCGAGCTCCCACAAGCTGCGCGCTACTGCGCATGCGCCGTGACGTCATGCCGGCGTTTCGTCTGCTGCGTGCCGCCCGTGCACTGTGCATAGCTTTCGCCCCACTTCCCCTACGTGTGCTCGGACTGCAATTGCTTCGGGAGGCGTTCCTCGATGCCACGGACCAAGAGGGAATGCTTATACACTTCGTATAACTTAGCATCACTTGGCATTGCTTCGTAAACCTTAACATCACTTCGTATAGCCATGACCAGCTAGGAACCGATCAGCTCCGCTGTGTCTTTAGCCTTGAGCCACTAGTGCAAACTACCCCGATTTTTTATAATTTCTTCGCCACCACTGGCATTGCATTCGGCGCTATCGGTCATTCCAATGAAGAATGAGTATAGATTGCAAAATGCAACTCCCAGGCGTAAGCGACACAGTACTGTTTCTTCACTTCGAGGAAGACCAGGTCACGGGCGCAGTTGCCCGTCCTTTGAAAATTAAATACCTGCCCTCCTCACAGCTCTAAACCAGCCAGGCGGAATGCCCTTCTCTTTGAAAAAGATCTTGTGATCATGGTCTAGCCTATCACAGCTGCAGAATGCCACAAAAAGTGCTACTCTGATTTCTGAAGACAACCGGAATCAGCGACCGTCTGGGATACAGCACTTAGGATTGTTTATACGTCGGCGGCGTCAACACTGGGCCTTCTCTCCGTCTCTTAATCTGTTCCTCCCCTTTATCCTTCCCCCAGTGCAACGTAGCTAACCTGGCTCAGTCCTGGTTAACTTATCTGCCTCTCATTTATCTCTCTCTCCCTCTCTCTCCCTTGTACTGGGTCTTCCTTGTACTGCGAATGATCGTACGATAAGGCTTAGTATGCCTATTTCGCAGGTGCACACTCACTTGCAATAGCTGATATTCTCGTATTTCGGAGCTTTGCGATCCCATAGGGTAGTCTTGATTATTGTTTGCGGAAGATTATTCATTTCGCTTCGGGAGAAAAAGCAGAACACATTAGAAAGTGTCATTGTAAAGCCTGTTTCACACGGTCCGATTTTGCTTGCAATTTCACCCTTGTCAATCGTAGGGGCAGCAAATGAGCCGTCGACCTTCTACGTTCGGAATGCCAAACCTCTCTGCGAAATTGCACGTGCAGCGTGCACGGGGAACCAATAACAACGCAGGTCGTTAAGCACGCCACGGTGGCCCGTCAGCTTACTTTTTTATTTTGGTAGACTAACGAGTCCACACGCGAGAAACGCTTCACGAAAACAAATTCTAGTTTGTTTTACCTCGTTTCCACCAAAGGGCGGACTGACGCTTCCACGTATAGTCTTCCACTAGATGCTCGCGAATGCGAAAATTGCAGCAGCCGAGTTCGGTGCTTAGTAAACGGCATTGTGAACTCCATATGTCCGGAAATCGCGACTGTGAAAAACTCTGCAAAACCGCTGCATGCGAAACCGGCTTAACCGTATTTCCCTACTTTAACTCGAAGTTCTATAGCAAAACAAATTGAGCATACAGGCAATCGTGAGCTGTCTCAAACCGCGTTGTTATTGCTTCCCCGCTGACGTCGCGAAGTTCACTTCCTCGCGAAATCCGCTTACTCCGCTGACACCGCTCACACGGAGAAGTTCACCTGTTGCAAACGTTGCACCCACAACAAGGGGGCTTGGGCTCATTTGCCGCACCTAAGCTATCTGATGCGTGAAATCACAAGCAAAACTGTACTATATGAAACGAGCTTAAGCCAAATATAACTTGTAAGCTCAGTATCAGCGAAAAAAAAACAGAAAAGGAAGTTAATATATTTCTTTGGCTAAAGCCCAGAGTGTCTGGGGTGCTCAAATGCGATTAGCATTTGATGCTAGTACAGCTGAAGATGCACTTGTGGGTAGGACTATGACATTTGCCGGCTTAGTAGGTGTTTGGCTGATGCAGCGCTGAAGTAATTGGAGCTTTCCATGACGGAGCCCTTGTCCTGCCCTAAACCAACCGACCAGCCGATGTTGATAATAATAATGATGGTGACGACAAAGATGTTGTTGTTGTTGTTGTTGTTGTTGTTGTTGTTGTTGTTGTTGTTGTTGTTGTTGTTGTTGTTGTTGTTGTTGTTGTTGTTGTTGTTGTTGTTGTTGTTGTTGTTGTTGTTGTTGTTGTTGTTGTTGTTGTTGTTGTTGTTGTTGTTGTTGTTGTTGTTGTTGTTGTTGTTGTTGTTGTTGTTGAGCGGCGTTACGCGAAGTGATCCTAGTGCGTATTGTTTCCAGTACAATGGACTCAGCTAGCCGCCAGTAATGTTTTCGTTACTGAGACTTAATTAAGTAATTGTAATTAATTACCTAACTCGAGAAGTACTGTCCTAATTTTAAAATGTCAATCAGAAAGTTGTAGAGCAACATGAAAAACTCCCGATACAGCTCTCTATTGCTCAACACCTGCTACATAAGTGCGTTTTTCTGAGTGTGAAAGCAGCCCGCGAATGCACACAGAATTGCCGCGCGACTGGCCGCTCGAGGCACTTTGCATGCATTTGTGGGCTTCTTTCACGCTCGGAAAAACACTTTTATGTAGCACGTATTGAGCAACAGAAAGCTGTATCAGTAGTTTTTCATGTTGCGCTACAACTTTCTCATTGACACTTTAAAAATTAGGACAGTACTTCTCGAGCTAGGTAATTAATTACAATTACCTAATTAAATCTCAGTAACAAAAAATTACTGGCGGCAACTTCACTGTACTGGAAACAATAAACACTAGGTTTGCTTCGCGTAACGCCGTTCCTCATCTTTTAAATCGTGTTGCGTGATAGCTGGGAAACCCTGTATATATATATATATATATATATATATATATATATATATATATATATATATATATTGTGTGTAGGTGAAAAACGCGACATGTTTGACTGTATACAATGAGCCGATATTTCATCACTTCGTAACTACGACGACTCCCTAGAATGCGTACAGACCATCATCCTACCATCCTGACTCTCTTTCAATGATGTCCTGCAGCGCCTTAGAATAAAATTCAGCGACTTTGGCAGGTTTATCGACAGTCCCTTACAATTCGCGGCTGAAGAGGATATCCAGTTAGTCATGTCCTGTGTGGGCCTCAAGACGCTCCAGCTCCTCGAAGCCGTCCGCCCCGTTCCTCGCGAGCACATACCTTCTACGCACGGTGCGTTGGTCCCTGGAGACGCTCTTCCATTACCGGCATCTACGTACCACATAGCGCGTCTCGTGCACCCGCCAACGAGTGAGCATCCGCCTTCCCACATTCTCGCAACAATAGCGACGCAGTAAGGTGCGCTCGATGTGCCCTATTTTGTTTACTTTTCTCTTCCTTTTTAACCGAATCACGTTCTTTTTGTTCCTGTTCTTTCCTTTCTCCCTTTCTTTTTTGTCATACTTTTTCGGCCGTGTCGAAAATGCGGCCTGCAGCAGTACTAGCACCGTCACTTCGATCACGCCTCTGCGCACCCCCATCCTTTGCAACCACGCTGCTCTTGCACGGTGAAAATCATCGCAAATAACAGGGTGGAGCAACGATCCCACCCTTCTAGAATTAGGCGCTACCGTTTCATTTACCGCGCTTTCTCACGCACCAAGTTATTGCAGTGTTAGAGGGTAAATGAGAGATAAGAGGAAACAACGCAGGAAACTCTGAATGCAAGGCTGTAGTGAGCAGGCGCTCGTGTCTTCTCTTATTGTGAGAGAACCCAAAAACGCATGTTTCGACGATGGTGCTGAACAATAGAAGCGTACCTGCCTTCGAAAAAGAAAAAAAAATACTCATTGGTAGCCGTGGAATTTTTTCATTGTGAAACATAACGAAAGATTGAATCGCACTGCCGGAGATCTCAGAGCAGCGCGCCATTTCGCTTAGCGCATTCATGTCGCTTTATTTCTCTTCTGTTAGACGGCGGTCTCTCTTTTGTGGGAGTCTGGTTATTTTAGCACATAACTGCGAAGCAGTAGAAGAAAAATACATATGTTATTGTTCTCAATTGTGGGTGGTTGCTAGCACGAATCGGCCACTTCCGCGTTAAGCATTCTCATCTTATACAGCGTTAATTCGTTCTGTTCGAGACCAGAGAGCGAGAAACAGAGAGCAACAGCTTATCTGCTCCATTCGCTGTGTCCGCGCCCAGTGTGCAATGCAGGAAGCACTTTTCCCATGTTGAGGCTTATGTGTTTGTAAACATCTCAGAACTGTTACAGCGTTATGGCTCATATGTATTATAATTAATATATAAACATATATAAATACCACACATACGCAGATAGAAAACGAAGCCGGCTACACACGTTCGACGACCAAGATAAGAAAACGTATTTGCGCGCGTGCATACGTTTGCATGCACGCGCACGCACACTGACACATGTCAGAACGTGTGTAACATGTTTCGATATGTGTTTTCTGTCAGTGTGCATTCTTTTCTTGGGCCTAAGAAATATTGCAGTGCCTACCCTGTTCTCTTAATTACGCCAAAATACAGTACGCTGATGATTACTAGTTGCTTGCAGCTGTCTACAGTGTTGAACTATATCGTGCTTTGCAGCTGTTATACAGACAGCACTGGCCGACATGAGCATGAAGTATTCTACTGCGAAGCCAATATTCTCTGATGGTTCCTCTACACAGTATAGCTATTTAAGCATATCCAGACATTTTAATGGAGTTTAGGTAGAGTAGCGTCATCACCATCAGCATTGTTATATGTGGTGAAACAGGTGATGAAATACGTACTACGGCAACTTCAACAACAATGGACAATTTTCACAGAACCAGAAGCAGGCTTAGAAACCTTGGCACAAAAAGTGCTAGGTCAAGCAATTACATTTTGGTCTAGGACATAGCATACCTACATCACTTGGCATCTAACGCTGGACATGTGATAGCATTTCTTTGGCTTCCGTGACATTGCGGTATAATAGGTAATAAAACGGCGGATGAGGCAGACAGCAAATGTCATGATCACATAAAATGTATAAAAGTCTTTTTCACTAAAAGTGAGGCTTCAGCTTTGGTGAAGCGATATGTACTCATAAAGCATAATAGAAAATGGTCTTCACTTTCGGGCAACTACTATGTTTATTGCGTAAGCATTCTTCACACTCTTATCCGGGGGCCATTTATCTATGTTTTATCTATGTTTGCATCTAACCGTTTTCCCGCCTACCTGGGTAACAGGGTAGTCCGTGGTCGATGGGTAGCGCATTCGGCTGCTGTGCTGAGGGACCAGGGTTCCAAAGCGACCCTCGGACTAACTCGGGTCCCTGAATATGTGGCAATGTGCACAGACGTGCCGCTCTTCGTTGAAACTTTTTCACCCGGACCTGGGTCACTGTAGATGCGGGCCTGGGTGTGCGCCACTCGGTCTGTTCCTGGTTTCCAGTGAACCTCTTTGATGCCAACTTGGGTGACTAAGTATGTGCCACAGGGAATGTGCCACTCTACAAGGACGAAAAAGGATCGCTTAAATTTCTCCTATGCTGAGCGCAATCGAACCCACGACACAGGGGTTCCTCAAGGACAGCAACCCGAAGCAATAGCAGGCTGCGCCACAAATGCACTGCGGATGTGCCGCTCTTCGCTTTTCGATTATGCATTTCGGAGGCCAAGCCGGCTTCGCGGCCGCGGCGCTATATGGCGGCCAGTGTTTTTGGGGAAGTGCGAAATAGGAATCCCGCTGCAGTACACGACTCATAGATAACTCGTTTCGACGGTGGCAACATGTTGTGTCGTTATGTTGATTCAATGTTAAACGCATTATCGTCGAGAGTCATCGTGAGATGGGTTCCGCCGAATTTTTGTGCAACATAGACCCTGAACTCCACTCAACACTACCACAATGTCTATCAAGGCACCTGGAGAGCCTCTGTTACCGGCTTTGACTACACGTTGCATACACGAACAGCCTTCATTTTCGCAATGACCACTGTACAAGTCCATGGCACCGCTAGATCACATCTCGACGTTTTAATGGCTAGCTTACTGAGAAGAGCTACACAGATATAAAATGAACATGGAAAAGCTTCACCAAGACCTCCTGACGCTGACGCGGATGCTGGGTCCCTGGCCTTGCCCATCAAAACAGTACAACGCCCTGAACTTTTTGTTTTTATATATATTGAATCAAAACTAAGACTCGCCCACGTCATCTTATCAAAAATATTTTTATTAACCTTCAAGATTCAACAATATTACCTACCTTCATCACCTATGACTCTTACTCTGCTGCCGATAAAATCACAAGACCTGCACCTTTTTTCTTCTCTCTTTATCTTCTTCTGCCCGCCTTCTTTTAAGGCCTTTCTTTTCCTCCACCATATTCCCTGCAGAGTAGCGTGTAGGCCGAATATAGGCTGGCCAATCACTCTGCTTTTCAATAAAACAGCTTTCGAACTCTTTCCTCAGTGAAATAGACTTCGTTGCTAAACAGGGGTTCTTGTGAAAGCATTGGCCTAAGTATAAAAGCATGGGGCAAAAAAAACTTAAAAAATTGCAAATCTATGCATACTTCTAACAGGTACACATAAAAACAGCGCCAGCTTAGATCAAATCCGCCAGATGCCTAAATTATTTTCTAGAAGGGATTCTTTTTTTCTTTTTTCAGCGGGTGCCGGAGTTTTCACCGAGGCCTAGCTCTAAAAACTAAAGGTATATGACGACTTGTAAACTTTGCGACCATCGTTCAATGCAACTATGACTATAAATTACAGGCTTTAAGATTTTACCACACCCATTTTGGGTTCACGTACATGCAAGCAAGCTCTCCAGGATACATGCAGCGTTTGAGTTCAATATATCTTCTCGTCTCGCGGAGGGCATCGTTTGAAAATCGCCTGTAAGCTCCTCCTGCTCCACGTGCATCGATGAGCTTAAGAGCTTACGCTGCAACGTGCATGTTGTATTAAAGTGGAAAGGCAGGAACGAAATGCTCTTAACAGCCTGCGTTATGAAAAGCGCCTAAAAGATCGCGCTACAACTTGCAGAAACCACCGTACTCTCATCGGTGATCACTCGCATTGGTTGATGTTGTTTACTATATCTGAGGTAACTTTATTACTAGCTAGGCTTAGCATTGTTTTGCGAACTGTAACGAAAAAAAATTCATTGTAACAGGAATGCTGAAGTTACTCATACGCACCAGCAATCAGCACCGTTCACCTTACCGGTAGCTTTTAAAGCACATAATTTGTGTGGCAGGCATGTTACTTCACCACTCGGTCTGCCCAAGCGTGTCCCCATTTGTTTTTATAGACTGAATTGGGCTCTCCTAGAAATCATAATTATGCTTTCACCGGCCGAAGTCCCCCTCATTTTATGTTTCGTTTCCCTCAATTTCGTCATGCAGCTTTTCTTTTCTTTCTTTTTTTTCTTTTCTTGCCCCTTTTTTAAAGCATCGCCATTCTATTCATGAGTACTTTCGGAACCGGCTATACGGTTGCTGTAAAAGTAACGTGTCGAACGCTGCTCGAGGCGCAGCTGAACTGGTGAATAGATTCCAAAGGCTTTGTCTATTTCTTGCCTCGACCCTTCGCCAACGCACACTTTGGAATCAACTTCGCTTGTCTAAAACAAGCAGTAGAATACAAGATAAGGGGATCGTAAGAATGCTGCTAGCCAACGAAGGTTCGCTACGGCTCTAGTCGCGAGCTACGCAACGCGGGAGGCTGCCACTCTCTCATGGGCCAAAGATTTCTCGAACTCCATGTCGCGAACAAGAGGGCTCGACCTGTGATCCGGTAGATATACTGTCCGCCATCTCTCTTTACTTTTTTTCTCTACGCGCTGTGCCGTGTTGCCTCCCCTGAGGCCTAACCTCGCCGCCCGAATTGCGATTTCAGATACGACCGTTTAAAATTGCATTCTAATCGTCCCATCGGTGCCTGTGGATCAGGCACTGTTTAGGGATCAACTTCGAATAACAAGGCGAGATGGAGAGCTCTTGTTTCCTACAAGAATTCATGAGACCCGTATTCAGGTACCTGATACCTAAACTAATATATTCTGGCTCCCTTATCAGCGATGTTTGTTTATTTCTTGTGCGTAAGTGCGTCTGTGTTGCAGCTTTTATGTGTGTTTCCTTTTCACACAAACACAATTTTCCTACTTCTTTTTTCTCATGATTTATGTACGTGTTTTGTTGTCGCAATCATCAATTGCTGCTATCATATGCATCAAACTCCTTCGCAAACACAGAACTTTCAGAATTTTCTTTTCCTAGCATACTTCGCATTTGGGCAGCCATGCTTCCTTAAGCAACACGCTTGACGAACAAAAAGAGAAGAAGAAGAAACAGTGCTCCTGAAGCTAAGAATACACTGTACTGTAATACCATTAACAGTTGTTATCGGGCTAGTATGTCTTGCTGTTCGCCTTGTTCGTCAGTGCAGCTTCTTGCCTTAAACCAATATTTACCAGAACCTCAAGTCCACTGCCGGCGCCAAAGTATTCTTGCTCTGTGTGCCGTTTCGGAAATTACAGTCAGGATGACGCTAAGCTCGAAGCAGGCCAAGAAAGTAAAGCGTCACGCTTGATCTTTGCTTGCGAAACGTTCCGACTTAAGCACTGGGTGGTCGTCATCGCTAACGCTGAAATAAGCACTGACCGGCTTTCTCTTCTGGTGCTGCCATGGTCTTCTCTACCGCTATAGCCCCAGTATTCTTCCAAGCTCCAGACTGTTGGTGTAAACAGCGGCGCCCACGTTTTCTTTATTTGTAAACAGCACAGAAAAGCAGCCAAGGAAAAAGATTTCCCGAGAATGCTCCCTCCCACTATACTCAGGGCCGCTATCGCCAACTGTTTTTTTTTTTTTCTTGACTACCTTTCTCTCCATTGTCGAGTGTCGGTTCAGCAAGCACACCAGAGAAAAACACATACGGCGTTAGTTGATGCTACACTTTCAACTGCGCGATGATGTCCTCAAGAGAGTTCTTCTGTTCTCTTTCTTCTTTCCTTTTCTTTTAGCAATCGGACGCCAACGCGTAAAGCGCACCATGCGATAGAATGGCGTTGTGGCTCGCCTCTTCCTAAGCTCTGGGAAAGTGGTCGCACATTACGCGAATGCTTGGACGCGCATTGTCGAAACACAGGCCACTCTAGAAAGCGCCTTTGTGTCATACAAAAACGATAGAGACAGACCCAAAAGTAAAAGATGCCTCTTGCGAGGAATTTCGTAAATGCCCGTCAAGAGGAGATCATCGGTGGTCGTCATGCGAAACCAACTATTCGCGTCCAGCCATCAAGACGCATTTTCTTCTTCGCTGACTCCATCTGCTGCGCTCGTAGAGAGAGAATTAAAGCAATGCTCGCGCTCAAGCTCAAGTTTAGGCTCACGTTTGTTTTTCTACATCAAGCAGGTTTTGTGGAAGACCTGCCATTAATGTGAAAGCATAAAAGAAGCATCAGCTGTGAACAGTGCGTTTGTGTACACGACCTAATGAGTAGACTAAATGCGTGGATACGAAAGGTAGACCGACATCATCATTTGCCATCATATTTAGTTACCATGGTTCATTGCCAAGGTCCGTACCTCCAGGTGAGAGGCAGCGGGAGGCCTCGTGGTCTGAAGGAAGGTTTCCAAACGGCACTCATTGTTTAGCGTACGGTGCCGTCCAGCTAGTTATGACTTTGTAAGTTATGCCATCTTTGACAAAATAAATGTTACGCGCTTAAGACCGAGTCACGCGACGTAATTATTTTCAAATGTCGCAGCAAAAGGCATTTCTTTCCGTGAGATAACAAATATAAGCTCATGAAAATGCAACCAGCCGCTGCAACTCTAACGCTACATTTTGCAAGTGGTACACACTTGAGACACATTAAAGTTACGCTATACCTCGTGTATGAACATTAGAGCAATCTCCTTGATTCATTTCATGTTCCTGTCTGTCATAATTCTTTTGTCACTAGGTCGTGAATAAACTGTAAAGGGCACCGTAATTGTCTCGCTCAAGCTAATCACCTTAAGGCAAGCGGCCGCTGTGAGAGAAGTGCCATCTGCGAAATTGACAAATCGTTGTGAAACTCAGAATGCGAGTGCCGTAGTACGCGCGTCAAGTTCATACGGTGAAGCTTCTGTAATTTATCAAGTCACTTTTACGGCAGCAGCAGTTAAAAGCGCGGAAACTGGGTTTGCTATGTCCTTTCATCGATCTCGTCATTTACTTTACGCCGTGGTCGTCACCATCTGGTATACTCATTGTGTCGTCATTATATATCGACAAGTCATCTCGTCATCCCCGAGTTCACCCTCGTACTCTCGCGAAGAAAATATAAGCATTGTTCAGCATTGCGACTGGGGATCTAATTGACGCCCCTGCGGCAAGAAATGTAAAGAAATGAGATACGAGAGGTATAAGGAAGACGGACATCCAGTTTACTACCCTACAGAAGTGGAGACAGAAAGATGGAAAGGAAAGCGGGAAAGTGAAGCACGCGCACAATGCGGATTGGGAGCCAAACACGCTCACCACTAAGCTCTCATGCACTGTTAGCACTTTGGTAAATTGTGCGGGTTTCTGTATGCCACGCAGACTTTGAGATCGATGGCGTCTCTGTAGGTACCGAAGACCACAGCAGTCAGCACTACCGCGGAAGTAAATGACGTCCTGCAATTCGCAAAAGAAAAGTTATTATTAAGAAGACGAACGATGTCCTCGGCTATATCAGTGAGTGAGTTCAGAGCTGGGGGGCAATCACTGAAGTATTCTGGTCCCGAATTGACAAAAAACTTACGCTAGAATTCTTCGTTATAGAAAATTCCGAGCAATCCTTACGCTGGACTTTTTATTAGCGAAAGCAGACGGCCAATAGCAGAAAGCACTTTAAAACAAAACAAAAATTGTGGATTCGGACCATGATTTTTATCTGTCTCTAAGACTACCGCGGTGACTTAGGAAAATTTCAATTGTGCTGTTGAGTCAAGATCAAGGGTTTGACTACTTACGGCGGCGGTTTTTCGTCCGTTTAAAACTTGCGTTGTTTTTTAATGTTTTCGAACTGCACTACTGCAGGGTGATCTCCGAATTTGCACTGATATAAGCCTAATTAATCACTGTGTATTTAAAAAACACTGAAGTGTATATCTCCTGCCTGGCGTGAGACTACCTCGATACGCCTTTGACCCAATAAACCCGACGTAACTCACTATATCATTTTGTCATTCGCACAACCCGTGCAGCCATGAGAGGACGTCTCGGACTGCGTGACTCATCGAGAGACAACGAGACACTTTTCTCTACGTTGGGATGTCTAACTTTTCCGTCTACTGAAGAAAACGAAAAGAGAAAATGATGGCCACGTCGAAAAGTCGCTGGAGCTTTCGAACACGATCAATCAACTTCAACCCGCCATTCAGCTTTGCGTTTATACGACGCGATTTTCTTCAAACTCGGGTGCTTGTTTTTTCTTTCCTTCTTTTTTGGTGTCTAATTTAGACTTATATTCTTCCTACGAAGAAAGGAGCATCATGCGGCATCAGAAAGATAGCATATTTTTAAATAATAAAAGCGAGGGTCCTGAATTGTTTAACTCGAGCATCACATTGCTCTCCGTCCGCTTGTGCATTTGTCATGATGGTCTGTCATTTTTGTGGATCCCCCGTCGGCGGTGATGGATGGTGCAGTAGCGATTCAGTACTCTTGCGCATCCAAAAGCAATATCAACTGAAGGTCTTCAGTATGTATTCCATATGTGCATTCGGACCCGTATAAACGATAGCGACTGTGTGAAAACTATGAATTCAAATGAATTGCATCACCCAACCTAGTTTGAATAATTCACGGCTGCTGCCCTCTGAGAGCTTGACTTCTCTTTGTGTTGGGCAGATATACTGATGGGAGACCCCGGTTACTGGCTAGCCGCCGTTGTAAGATAAACTATAGTATGCCGGCAATCATCAATACCTCCTGTAACGGGTCTGTATAACTGCGCATGTCCAAGGAAGTTATTGTTACTCTTTACAATAACTTGCTCTCTTATTACCTAATGTTATTACCTTGAGAGTAAGTTAATGAAATAAATGAAGCACGGCCTGACAAAATATATTTGGCTTCTGCTCCGTCAGGCTGTCAAGAGTGTACACGGATACGTTCTGTAGTCGTCGTACTCTAAATGGGTTGGGCTAGAGCTGTTCAAAAGGGAGTGGCAAATGGGGAAATTATTGCTTCACATGCATGAAAAAGCTACATAAATGGGTGTAGCGCCATTAGCGCACTTACTGTCAATAGCCTTATTCTAGTCTTATAGTCTTATTCGTTCTGGTGCTGTCGCCTCCACACGAAGAGCGCAATGTCGCTAACATTAGACAACTGCCCGATAACTACCGCGACCAACGCTTTTATGGGCCAACGATTCAAGCACCGTTCCAAGGCTCTAGGAGTGTCTGCGCGCTCAGCCCCCGTTCACAGTAGGCGGCCAATAATTGACCCTCCCTATTCTTAGGTAACAACGTATTAATAGCCGATAATACAAGTAGAGCACGCCTATTACCAAAGCCGCTGGACACACGCTTCGTTACGCGACAATGAAACGTACTTCTCGACAAACACCAAGGCCTATAATCTAATTATGTTCAGTACTTATTTATGAAACAATATTTGAAATGCTGAGACGGAACTACCCGTTCACTACTTGCTTATGACTAGCTTGTGCAGGCAATATAAAGCTAAATAAAGCAGGACATAAGTGTCTAAAAGTTCACGGAGATTTGAAGAACGCAATTTGATATACGCTGTACTCACATTTAGTTGATGAAATGCACATAGTGACGCAAAGCTGATTGTTATGCTAGGCTTGTAACTGCATGGCACTCATGCCCTTGTCGAAAAAAGAAAACGAGAAACAAAAGCATCTATAGCAAAGTGTCCCATGCACCTGAGCTATGAAGGCATACTACGTAGTACAGTATATGCTAAGCTTTTGGATAAAAATTCTTTTCGCTTTACCTATGCAACAAATTCTTAATCCACATAATATTCGCCTCACCGCTCGTCGGCCCGCAATGCAATGAAGACATTTCTGTGATTTTAATAGAAAGACTGGCTTTCGCAAACGCCTTTGATTGTCTTGCACTGTTTACCACGCCTGCACGTGTTTGCAGCGTCTTTACCTTCCTGTCTCTTTTATATTTTATTACCATCTTCATTACCATTCCTATAGCGTTCTATTCAACCGTTTTCTTCCAAAAACTAAGGGTAGTCCACTGAACACTGTTGTGATTAACATTCCTGCCTACTCCCTTCTCTCTATACCTTTAGTTTATAAAGAGAAGGCAATTGGACTCTGGCACGCTGCCGGCTCCCTGCGGCCATTTCGCCCGTACAACAATACAGATTTCTGGAAGGTGATTGGACGATCACAGAAAAGACAAGAAATAGTCAAAACGGCGTTATAGTTTGGCGTGCACTACGTACACCCCACCTGACTGTCTCGCTGTGTCCCAACCGGGTTTGCGGCTCATTGTGCGACCTGAATGGAAGCCGCGATGACTGTGCAGCGAACATTGTGGAACACAAATGTAACTAAAACGGACAATGCCTAATTTCTTTCACGGAGCAGGCTCAGCGAGTCGAGAGACTATTCTCGGCGTAAATGATCTTCCAGAACGCAGTGGTGACCGTCGTGCGTCATTACGCATGGCAGTGTCCGCCTTGAACTGTTCTTTGCGCTTCGTGCAACATGCACAACACCAGCCGCAAGGTAAAGAAGATGACATTAAGCGTGCACTTGAACTCGCGAATGTCTCGGCCAATCCCCCGTAGTTTGTAACAGCCATTGTTCGGAAAGCAAGAAAATTCCGGCAGAAACCACCTCAGAAATGATCGCCTACGTTCGATATCATTGAAGCAATCTTAGCGACACACCGCACTGCCAGCACAATATACATTTTAAAGGAATTCTTTCGTCATTGAAAAGCATCAAATACAAAATGCCCCTTCTGACCCAAGTTGACATCAAAGAGATGAATTGAAGAGCGGCAGACACCCTGTGGCACATATATAGCCAGTGTCAGTGGCACAAACTTAGTTGTGCATGCCCGGTCACACGTACACCAGTGACCGAAACTGGCTTGAAAAGAAAACGGTTAGACACCGGAGCAGTGTGGAGAGTATTCCAAGAATACTATTCACATTAAAACAAACTCTCAAAGAAGCCTGGAGGGGAAAATAGCAGCACTTCATAGCTTAAAGAACAAGATGCAGAAGATACACAAGTGTGAGCTGCGCGCTCTGAACTTTCGCCACTGAAGAAAATTTGACAAATAAAGCTTAATGAAACAAGATTAAGTAACACTGGCAAAAAACTCTAGACACGAACATCCAACCCAACATCACCCAACGGCTTGAAAGGGCAGTACAATGTGGAAGGCATCAGCGCAAGCAGCGATGCCGCCTCACGGAAAACGCAGCAAGAGAAACAAAAAGCCACGAGCCACTAACACTTTTTGGTGCAGTGCTTTCGATAGCACTCATTTTCCACTGGAGTTCAGGCTTCGAACCCTCAATATTATTTTTTTCGGCTGTCTACACCTGAATTCTTTATCGGCCAGCTGCCCATTCTCGCCACGCTTTGAAAGCTTTCACCGTTACATGCGAGGACCCATTATGAAAACGAAATTTTGTCCCCGTGTGTTGTGAAATGGCAGTCCTGATTTTTTTTTTTCTTTTTTTTATATATATTGGCGGTGCTTCATTTAAGAAACTTTGCCTCACACAATAAAAGCTATGTAAAGACCGCTTATTGATAATTCATAAAGCTACGCTGTTCGGTAAAAATAGTGAACAGCAATGAAGCTTATTAGGTCTCTAATTATTTAAGTCGACTGTCCCGTTTGTGGTACAAGACTGCTTCTTACTAAAGCTACGTTTTGACATTTCAGGAATTTCCTTATTTTACATTTTTGCAAACATCAAGCAGCAATATTCTATGCGGCTTGCTTTCCACTGCTCACGCGCTTAAGTCTTCGTGTTCGTTACAGTGAGTGAGTGAGTGAGTGAGTGAGTGAGTGAGTGAGTGAGTGAGTGAGTGAGTGAGTGAGTGAGTGAGTGAGTGAGTGAGTGAGTGAGTGAGTGAGTGAGTGAGTGAGTGAGTGAGTGAGTGAGTGAGTGAGTGAGTGAGTGAGTGAGTGAGTGAGTGAGTGAGTGAGTGAGTGAGTGAGTGAGTGAGTGAGTGAGTGAGTGAGTGAGTGAGTGAGTGAGTGAGTGAGTGAGTGAGTGAGTGAGTGAGTGAGTGAGTGAGTGAGTGAGTGAGTGAAGCCAATAAGTTAGAACACTAACTGGCTTCAGTGCCACAAACTTAGCAATCGTATTGCAGTTAGGGCGTTAGGTATGTGCAACGCATACTTCCTAAGTCCGCCACTGTCCACAATGTGTTTCCGAAAAGAAGCCGCCTCTCTTTCTTCTTTTTTTTTCCTTTCTTTCATTTTCTTTATTTATTATTGCGAAAGAAATTATAGGGACACTCCAAGCGCATTCCTGCCGTCGGCATCGCCGTCACCATCGTCATCGTCGTCGCCGTGAGGTTCCGTATAAAATCTAACGGCGAGAAAATCGTCGCCGCGCGCCGTACGTTGCGTGTGCGAGTGAAAGTGTACGAAGGGAGCCGGTAATCGCGGCTCAACGTTTACGAACGCGAGGGAGGAAGATAGGCCTGAAGCGCGCGGTCGTCTCGCGTGCGCGAGGCACGGGGGCGAGGCGACGGAGAAGGAGGGGGGGGGGGGGGGGGGAGTGGGGGTGCGTTCTGCTCCGTCGGCTGCTGATCACAGCGCGGCCGCGCCGTATCTTGAAAGCGATCTGCGGCGAAGTGCGCGCCCGCGCGGGCCTCATCTTCAAAGCGATCTGCAATAGGGACAAAGTGCATGCGCCGAGTGCCGGTAGCTTCGTATGCGCTCAGCTTTCGACGTTTAGTTCACGATCAAGCGAGACGAGAGACAGCGCGAAGGTCAATTTGCCCGCTGCTGCTGGCGTGCTTTTTAACTCCGGCTTTTTCACAGCAAGTTTCCGCGGTCATCGAGCGAGATGTATTCATGTTTAGCTGTGCACGCGTGACACCGTGCTTGTCTATTTAGTTAGTAAGCGAATGTTTACAACTTTATGCGGCCAATTAAACTACTATCCTTGCTTCGTATAGCTCTCTACTAATTTGCTATCTCAATCGATGCTTCGCCTTTCGGGCGAAACTGCGACTTTTTTATTTCATTATTTATTTATTAATTCATTTGTTTATTTCAGGAGCATGCGAATATTCAAAATTTTAAATACAAATCGACCAGTCCCTGCTATTCGATTCGTATTTGATTCGAGAATTCCCTATTCAAAGTCGTCGAATATTCGTTTGCTTCGAGTACATACGCGATAAAAACACTAATTGGAGTCTAGATGGATAGAAAACTATGGAAGTCAAGACTGTTTCGAATAATTATACTGCAGGAGAGCTGCGGTTGTTCCTGAGCGAACACACGGGGTCGATAACCTCTGCTGAATAATTTCCAGTCATCGATAGGAATGGCTCGTTTTCTAGGCATTCTATAACAGAATTTGTTTCGATTTATTATATGAGCAGTCTCATCATGTTTGCATCCGTATTTTAAATCAATGTGCTGTGCTGTAGTGTCACACTTCTCTTCTTCAGCGAACACAGCATTGTACGTGCAACTGGGAAGCTGCTGTTTTATCATTGTCATTGTAAGGGTACCACAGATAACTGAAAACTGTTGTTCCTCATTTAAAAGCTCCTCATTTCTTAGGGCATCTAGTTACGGACGGTGTCACATGCATCTGTCAAACAATTAATATAACCTCGAAATCCGCGGGAACTTCGTATTTCATGTTGTGCAAAAATGAGGAAATGTTCGATGTTGAATTCGATATTCCGTGGTCGTTTTCCTCAAATATCCGTATTTGATTGGATTCGAAAAAATGGCACTATTCGAGCAACCCTATTTATTTTTGAACATCTTTATTTATTGTGACCTTTCTTAAAGCAACCCCTTTCTTACCGTCCAGAAAAAATGCGCTATACAATTTCCTACATCAAGCTCAATATAGGAGCCTTCAAGTATTAGCCAATTGTGAACTCTGATTCTTAAAAGCAACGCACGAAGCACTTTTCTAGCGTCTACAACGAGGCTTGCAGATATGAAAAACGTACTTTTTTGCAACGCATTTTCTAAATAAGATGCAGACTTCGTTGCTCTCTTCTGAATAAGCTCGATAAGCAAGTAAGCAGCAAAACGCAATTGTGATTCAGTCAAAACAGATCGATACTCTTGTCTGCGATGGCGTCACGCAAAAAAGTTACCGTTGTTGATGTGAATTGACGACCAAATGTAGTATAGGCCTTGTTCAAAAACTGACAATTTTTTATGCTTGCCACATACATTGAATGCAAATGTAAAAATCACAAAGCAGTCGTCTATATATTTTTTGCCGATTTATGCACAGCTCTTTGAACAAACGTATACGGTTGCGTGACCCAACACTCTATTTAAAATTCTGACGATATTATTATATGCGCAGGCCCCATCAATGTGTCATATCGCGTGCCCCGTCCATTATTTCTTGGGGGTATTACAAAATATCATAGAATAGGCGCGTGTCCCGAGGAGTAGTAAGAAAGACAACGGGGCTCTTTTTAAACGCCTGCCACGTTGCTTATGTCATTCACTTTCAGTTTAAGGTTTTCACAATAAATTATGCTAATGTCTACTCTATTCTCACCCCCAACTAAAGCAGTATTTCATCAACTTCAACTGGAGGTCGAATCGTCTTCCAATTCTTTTTTTATTTCTGTCCACGTCAACCAGTCCAGATTATCGTTTTACGATCCCATGAGAAAGTTTGGGAGCGTCGTGTGCCCATGTCGGCCAGAATCCTACCACTTTTCTCCTTCCATTGTCATGATAGCCGAAACGGAAGTGATTTCTATGAAGGAGAGAGGTGTACGAAGCAACGAACCAAGAATATAAGTAACTTGAGCGTGAGCCTATCACCACGTGAATCTTTTTTTTTTGTAATTCTCCTGCGTTATTCAGGAGCAGAGTGAGCTTTTAACATACAGCTTGCGATCCAAGTTTTAGTCGCTACAAACAGCCCTATGGCAGCAGCTGTGAACGCTACTTTATTGAGGTCTGCTTTCAAACACAGCAAAGTTAAAACACCTGTATTTTTGTACGCAGGTGTACTTTTGCACAAGGATATCGCTGCCCAATTGAAAAAAATGTTCAGAAAGAAATTGCCTGCAAGCATGCTTCGTGAGAGAAAAAGCTATGTCACCAAAAACTACGACACTCCTTACGAACTCACGGCGTTACCTACCCCGAAAAAAAAATTGCAGGGGAGTTTAATGTTTCACGCGGGTATCTTGTCCTAGTAATAAACATCGGTTAAATAACACTTATCTCGAGCCTCGTAAAACTCGGTCGTAAAGAAAACGCCCTGGCATATACGTATACCGTTATTACCCGCACAAAATTTCCTCCAGCAGCTCAGTCAAGGGTTCATTTTGCGACACTCGGAACGAGCACAGCGTGTGGGCGTGTTTCGCTAAGGCGTTATACGTCCTATGATTTGCGCGGGGGTAATTCTAACGGCGTGCAATTAAAATAAACCATAATATTGCACGTACATCTCGTCTCGGTGGCAATATTCATCGGCATGGATGATGCATTGAAGAAGAACGTAAAATGTTATTATATTTTTGATAAAGTAGATATGGTGCCCAGAGAGTCAGAGATTGCGCGTTCGGAGTTACTTGTATAGAAAAACGCCATTTTTTTTTTCAGGGGTATAAACTTCTGCACGGTAACGAAGCAACTTTCAGTGAGCCCTCTGTATCGTTTTCTTGGTTACTTGCGCGTAAATATAATACCGCTTGCTCCTTCTGTTATCTTGCGATTTCAAAAAAAAATACAACATGGAAAGAGGCGAGACATTAACGCTCGCAAGCCTGTGAGTTTAAAGTGGGTGTCGATTTACTGAGGACTGAGAGCACCGTCTAGTTGCTCGATGATAACGCGTAATTTCAAACCGTGACTTCCAAGAACTCTTATGCATTCTTGAGAATACCTTATGACGAAATTGGTAAACGAAACAAGTACTTTTTTTTATACATGAGAGGGCGAACACATTATGCATTCATGCATTTCAAAGTTATTCCACCTTGTCCTTTCACCTAGGATACTCGAGCTTTATTTCCAGCGCAGCGATTCTGAACTATTTGTTATCGCTCATTCGACTTGTACAACGTACCACTGGCGGACATATACATGACACTTTTTTTTATTTTCAGGAATTTCAGAAGCCGTGTCGGCCAGGCCTTTCGCTATTCATCCAAGCGTGTCACGGCTTATCGCTTCTTTAGCGACGAAGTGCCAATCTCAACTTTCCACTAGATAAGCTCCCGCGAAAAGTTTCTCGTGGTAAGGTGTTGCGTACGGTCTTTCACCAGCACCTGCAGTGTGGCCTTAGTTCAAAACAAAAAAAAAGAGCCACACAAGACAAAAACGACTATGGTCGTCGCACTTAGCATTACAAGCCTCTCCGAAGCACCTGTGCACTGTGTCAAGCGGTCTCTTCCGGGCGCTGATTTCTCAACTTTTCAATGTGCTCTCTGAAATATGAAACAAGTTATAATTCTAGTAGCACGCTTGTGGGCATTTGATAGTACCTGTTCTAGTCACCGTTGCCGACAATGCGAAGAATAATAATACGCCGAGATCGCAAGTTACTGAGCGCGCAAATAGAATGGAAGTAATTAATGCGAAAATGACGACAGGTTTTATGTTTCTGCAAATGTTTCATCATTTTCAGGCCCTTTACGTGACGGAGAAGTCACTGGCCATCGATCTCATTGTGCATATGCATAAGCAAACTCAAACGCACTCAAAACACAGGATGGATTGTTTGTACTTGCACTATTTCTTGAACGACGCTTGTGTTTCTTGTCCCACCAGCGAAAGATAAAAAAGCTACGTCACGAAAACAATAAACATTCCCACAGTTCCTTTCTACAAGTTCCTCGCGATAGACGCAAGAACTCGAAGAAGGAAAACAGCAGGAAGGGAACAAGGGATCCACGTTCACACACAAGCTTGGTCTTTGTGGGCGGACTATAGGTTCGGCGGAGGTAAAATGTTTGGAGCTGACGTCGGTTCCTTAGAAAGAATGCATAGCGGTAAGGTGAGAAAGTCAGAACAAAGCCTTCCCGAGACGCCTATAACTTCCGGACTCTTTTTATCATGCAAAAACTAAAAAAATGCACGGGTAACTTGAATGGCAGGGCTTTTGTCAGGCACAAAAACAGAAAGCCCAAACGCCTGCCTTCCGGTTCCCTTCTTCCGTGCTTTACCTCGAGCAAAGCATTAACAAAAACAGTGGCTTTTGAACGTAGAATGGTGCGTAAAAATATGGCACACAGTGACGTTGAATGAACAGTGGAAGAAGAGAGTCTTAAAAAGGCATTCAACGCTCACGACTTCCCAGATCAAGAAGCGGACTTGGCGTTTTTTTTTTTTTTTTTTTGTTTTTGCCAGGTTACTTGAAGGTTTTCGCGGGGGCGTGCGGCTTCCCACAGCCGTCATCATAAGCCCCGAGATCTTTGAACGGCTTCCGCGAAAAGCGCTTTGAGTTCCCAAATCTTCACGCGTCTTTCATACCAAACATTCCGATTTCCCGAAACGATGTCAATAAAATGGCAATAAAGTGTCAGTTTTATCCAAATCGCCTTTTGTTAATATTTATTTATACTTTGATCCAACTTTCATTATCGTTTGGCACACACGCGGCTAATAGTAGACTAGACGAAGTGCCAAGGAACGACGAGTGAATAATAAAACAAAGGCTGTGCTATAGGCGCCAATGAACTGGCCAATGCCTGTGCTGTCCTTTTCTGTCTTCGTCATCTTCGTGTTCGTCGTCATCGCCTTCGCCTTATAATCTGCATAATCTGCACTCGTCGTCAAGTAGGTCAAGGTGTATCGTGGACAAATAACACAACAAGAAAACTAAACAGGAATGAAGTGGGATGATTGTCTTCAAGGTATAGAGGCGTTTGAGTACGTTTGGCAAGAACTTCAAAATTCGAGGCAACGTTCTTGGGGGAAAAAATTGCATTGCATTTTTTGCCTCTTTTGATTAACTTGGATCTAGTTGGAAATATTGGCAACCATCATGACACCGGTTTCTCAACAAGCAATAAATTCTTAAGTGATTTGAAATATGAGGACATGAGGTGATGTTCGAAGCATCCCGGCAACAAAGTAGTGCTCATAAACCTGCGTGGAAAGTGAAAGGGTAAACACCGCTTGACGAAGCTATCGGGCCAAATGTGCCATTCTTAGGGTTGTTTTGTGCAATTTATTTCCTTGTACTTTTTTTTCTGACTCTTGTTGTTGGTTCTTTCTTGGACTCACTTTCATTCGGAAGAAACGGCAGAACGTACGATTGTTGTATTTTAAAGCTATGTTTTCTTGTCTGTGCAACTATGACATAAAAGATATAGGATGCTTAAATTTATTTATATATGTGTTGTATTTATCTGTGCATAAACCTCTTCTCAGCATTCTTTTCTTGACAAGCATCAAACATCGCCTTCGTCATCTCAACATCGCTGCGTCAACGTTTCACAGTGAGCATTCGTCTGGGAACGAATATATTGTGAACGGTGTAGTACGTAAACATATAAACAGTTGCATGGCGTTAAAATTGTGACCTCTGCGGTGCATAAAGGCATCGTATTCAGTCGTAAGCACGTAGGAATCACCGGAAATGATGAGGCTGATCGGCAGGTTTCAGTTTGCGCTCATAACGACTGTGATTGCTCGGAAATTTTTTGCAAGTTTGATGACGCTCATCTGCTGATTTGTCGCCAACTACCCAAGCAGCCTCCAGACCAGCGTGTTGCAAATGGATAGTTCCCGCCCCATGTTCGTGGTCCAGGATTGCCTCGTCGTGCTAGAGCACAATTACCCAAGCTAAGGGTTGGCTGTGTGAACGTGTGTGAACGTTTATACCGACAAGGAGGTGGGGACAGCCCGTCGTGTACGAATTGCGGTTGCTGCGAGACACTTCAGCGCTTGATATTGAAGCGTCACGCTTTCATTGCGCAACGCACGTCCTTGGTGAGGGACGTGCGTTGAGGGACGTGCGTTATCTCCTCAGCACGCTGTGTACGACACTCGATGAATGTTTGTACCCCAGTGGTTGTGCATCTCGACACGATCAAGCGCATTGCGCTCTCCTTACTTTTATAGAAGGAACTAACTTCGGTTCCCTTATGTAGCTTATTTTTAACGGAAAGACCTCAGACATTATTCCTTCTACGTTTAACATTATTTTAGTACGGTGACCTACAATGATGGGCCCTACTGTGCGGGACCTGTACTGTGTGTGTGTTCTGCTTTATAATTTGACATTTTCTATCTTGCTTTTTCATTCCTCTTTCCTTCCTACCTTCCAATTCTATGTTTCTGCCTCCCCTTTTCTGAAGAGTAGGAAGACGTTGTGCCCCTTCCGTAGGCAGTTGCCAACCTGCTCCTCGCTTTCCGATTCCTCTCAAGTGTTTAGATGTTTTAAAAATGAGTAATAATAATACTAATTTATTTAGCCGCTTCACAAAAGCTTTGACTGAAATAGATACCAACATGTGCGTTCGGTCTTGCGAATTATTTGTGCTGTACTGAACGCGGTTCAAAATGCGAGCACTGGGGACTGAGAATAAACGAGGTCCCCAAAATGCTGAACCCGTACACATATACACAACTCCAAGCAACGAGGTCGACTTAGCAAAGCGTCACCGAAACGTCTGCTGCAAAAAAAGCACATGGGTTTCTCAAAATCGCCTGCTGACCATGGGCTTCCTCATGGTCCCATGGGCTTTCACCGTGGGCTGTCTCGTGTTTTCGTAGACGTTACCGATAAGCTAAACACCACAAATCACAGCGTATAATTTTTGATTCGCTGAATCTGATACCTCAAAATTCCATATTTATGCGCTCTAAGCCTATAGCGCAAAGCCCACAGCAGCGTTTCTGGTACGCTGAAGAAACGTCATCCTATACCCCGTGCCTTCATTATTGTTGCCGTTGTTGGTCGTCATCAACTTCGCCCCGCCGCCATCAACGTTGTCGTCATTGGCGCCGTGATGTCGTCGTCATCCTCTCGACGTCGTCGTACCACACCACAAAAACATACAAAACAGGATACACGAAAGGCTCCTTCGGTGAATTTTTTTCTCGCTCGTGTCGTCACTAATTTTTCATTGTCTCTCCGTTTTTGTGCTATAGATTATGAATCTGTTTCCAACTCACCCAGTACTCCATTCTTATTCGTGGAAACATGCGAAACCCCCTCCCCCCCCCCCCCAAAAAAAAAAGAAAAAGAAAGAAACATGGGCTTGCTTTGAAATTAAAATTGCGATGGTTTTACCTAATCTTTAGTTTCTTTTCGGTTGATGTATGCCCTTCAGAACAACAGAGTTCTTTATTAATCCGAGCAATCACGGTCGGAAACCGCAAGCTATTCTTCATTTATTTATTTATTTATTTATTTATTTATTTATTTATTTATTTATTTATTTATTTATTTATTTATTTATTTATTTATTTATTTATTTATTTATTTATTTATTTATTTTAATTTTTTTAAATCGGCATGTTTCAAAGCGATGCACTAGATGTGGAGACGAATATTATTATTTACGAACAAACAAACAAAAAATTACAAAGCAATTATGATAGAAAGAGGGACGGGTTGAACGCGGACATCTTTAAAAGTTACTTTGTCGCAGGGAAAGCGTCAGACTCAGAGGCTCAAGTGCATGTGCCCAAGCAAACCCGTTTCGCCTCCACGAAGCGACGTGGCCGGCGATGAGCAAGTGCTTATTTGGCCACCGTTTCTCCTGGCGGCGCAAATTGGCACCGACGACCATGTAGCATACTGAACGCGGCGAACAGAGGGTCCCCGTGCTCTGCGCATAAATAATACGGTTTCTCTACCATTAACTATAGATAACAACGTTCGCCGGGAAGGTAGTAATTATACCCGAGGAGCGGTTCGTTACGCGGCAAGTCTGCCACTGTTTATTCTTTTTTTCCACTCGAAGTTGCACCAGCCATTTGAAAGCACATTCGGCAAGCCCGGGGCCAAAAACGCCGAACGCGGCGCAACGCCACCGCGTAAAATATTTACAAGCGGTCGTTTCACTTCCACCGACTCTTCCAGCGAGTCGGGAAAGCAGCTCGGAACGCCGTGGCAGTGCCTTTTTCAGCCATAAATGTCCTTTCGTCCAATCAACCCCCACTGGGCTCCCCCCTCTCTCACCTGAGTGTATATTTACGCTACTCATGAACTGAGTTCGCATTAAATAATAGAACTCACGGTCGCCCGCCGCGCTTCCATAATAAAAGCCTTTACTCTGAGAACGACGAAGGAAAACGAGCATATTTTAGAGCGCCTCGCGAACGCTGGCATTCCGATGTGGAAATTATTCACGCATAGAGCAACTCGTTGTTTCAGCATTCGCATGAACGAAACGGAGCCCTTTTCTGATCGATCTTTTTTCTTTTCGCCGCGTTACACCGAGGACCCGCATGGAACGTAAATTTTCTAGCATTTATTCTGCCAACGGGTAAAGGATGAAATTTTTAATTAGGTAATGTCGGGTAGAGCGCTGTAGCAAAACCATTGCGGTCGACCCTCCTTTTCTTCTTCCCATTCCATCTCTGGCAAAAAAAAAAAGTGATCACTCTTTGAAAGTGTGATATTTGCGTATTCGTATATTCATATAGCGACACACTAAAATCTTACTTCGGTAAACTAAAAAGAATCAGTATGGTCTTCGGAAGTGTATTCTTGCTTATGAGTATAGCAATATCAAAATTGTGTCTGCAGTTATTAAGAAAGCACAAAATTGTGCGTTGCCTGCAGACCACATAGCTTCACTGTGGTGTTATGAAGGTGTGCAAGAGCTAATTAAAACATAATGCTTTGAAACACCGTTTCTTGACCACTTTTACTACCAGGAGCAAGTGACGTCGTATGCAAGAGCCGCACCCAACATTTTTCCTCGCCTTGTATATGCTATGTGCCGTTGGCTTGCATTACCGTAAGGATTCGGAAGCCGTTACTCTAAGGTTAAATTTGCACACCGCTTGTTTCTAACAATTGAAAATTGTGTCAGAACGTTATCAATCATTCTTTTCTCCGCATTCGAAAAAGAAACGTGCGTGCGTGCATGTATGTGCGTGTGCGCGCGCGTGCGTGTGTGTTCAACTACACTAGCGAGGTTAGTGAGCTTTCGGAAGACTGCAAAGGCTGCATATGCTTTGCTCACTACTGTTCTCGTCTTCTGCCTCGTAGTCATTCCTGATAAAATAAAACGAAAAAAATAGGGAATAGGACTCCAAGCTATACACTATTACATTCCTCAGGCTTGAAGTGGCGCCTGATTCCAGCATATAACCACCGAAGGCCAGCGGGGATATACTATACATAATAAATATGCAACAACACTAGAAAACCTCCTTGAGTGGCACGAGACACTCCTTCACCGTATTGCCAATCTTAGCGTCGTATTTGGTCCCTATCTCTCTCATGAATCTCACAGAAGCAGGAAAAGATAACTGGAGATCTCTGGGAAGAGACATTCGTCCAGCGTTGGACTTGATATATGCTGATCACGGCAGTGACTGCTCTGTAATCGAAAGACCTGAAATAGAAAGGTCAATGCCATCGATGGTCATTTATTAGAACAAAAATGAGAGAGATACGCGGTAACTAGGAAAGAAGTACTAACGTCTAGCAGAATTTGTTGCTGGGTGAGTTGGTACGTTTTAATGAAAGCGTGAAGGGGCGCAAACGCATGCACATGCAACTTGTATTGTACGCAAAGAAAGCTGAAAGCCAGAAAACAAGGCGCTTTGTTTGGCTTTTAGTTTTTGTAGCGCACCGCGAATAACGGATCAGTGTAACAGAATGTTAACAGTCTGATAATTTTTTAGACCGAATCAGCACCGATGCTTCTAGCCGGTGATATTTGGGAAACATAGTATGTACGTAGGTAGGTAAAGGTTGTTAACTCAAGTCCAGATGCAAAGAGGGAAAGCAGCACGCTTTCGGACACTTCATTTACTTTATAGGCAAAATAAAAACATGGCTCTTAAAATATAATTAAAGAAAACAACCTGGACAAACTGTAACTCCCGCGCAAGAAGTGCCAACACACACACTGGTGCAAGGAATGCTCTGGGAGCCAAATATCGGATTCACCCATGAATAGCGTAGTAGTAGAGCGCGGCAGACAGAAGTTGGCGATGGCATCTATGGTGATAGTAAGGCGTATCAAAAAAAATAAACAGAAAGAAAAAAGAAGATACGAGCAACAAAGCTCCACGGCGTCATTTAAAGTAAGAGGAAACAAACGATCCAGTCGTAAAAGCAGCCCCGTGTATACTCCCGCATTCCTGGCCATCGTTGCAAAACAGGGTTGTAACAAGGCCTAGCCCATTGATTTGTTTTTGTCCGTATAGCTGCGCGTTGCGATATAGCCAATGCGAAACAGTCTCGTTTCCGACAGTGGGGCCCGACAAGAGAAAGCGCCAACGTGGAACGCTGGGATATAGGACTACTGCTCGAAGCGACTCTCTTACTCTTTCAGTGTCTCCTGAGAAGGTTTTTGTGGCATTCCTAGGCCGGACGCTGTAGAGCCCCGGCGGTCGTATCAGAAGTCGATGGCAGGGTGAACAGCCGAAGCTGCAGCCGAGCCTTGTTACGCTCGAAGTCAGCATTGTGGTGACCTCATTTCTTTATTTATTTTTTTTTATTTTTTTCGGCGTTTTTTCACGATCCACAGATGTCCGGCTCTACTCTATACGTTGTTCTCGGTGGTTGTTCTTCCATCAAGTTAGTTACTGTAGCACCTCAGCTAGCCGAAAGTAAATACTATGTCAACCTACTATAGCTTACAAGGTCGGTGTAGTTTATCAACTATATGCAACTGTACGCTACCATTATCTTGCAAGGCGCTGCGCGTCAATATTTCGTGGAGTAAGTTACTTCGGTGTAACAGCTTGTAAGAAAAAAAAACAATTTCGCTTGTCTCACAAGTTGACGTGGTTCACCGGCCGTATTGCTTCACGAGCTCAATCTTTACGAGGCACTGTTACCGTGGCTGATCAAGATCTCCAATCTCTTTGATTTTGCGTGCGTCAGTCCTTAGGCTCGGCTCTCAATGTCCAGTCTCAGTGTTTGGCCTCACTGTTAGAGTGGACAGCCGTATATACAACAGCTATAAAGACTGGTTCGTTGTTTGTATCGCACTCGGAATTTGTGGACTGGTGCGCTTAGCTCCAAGAAAGCGCGCGTGTTTACTATCACCGACTCGGCACGCATCGCCCGCCGACGCTGTGACGTAGACAGATCGCTGACCTACGTATATACTACTCATTGAATGCGTCTTCGCTGGATTTTGAGCGGCTCCTTATACAATGCCGTTCAGTCGAAACATTTGCTTCTTCTCTAGCATAATGCGTGCAGCAGTACAAACGACCGCGCACGCAATATTCCGCGCAAACAAACCCCGGCAATACAACGGGCGTGGCCAACTCGCAATAAAAACGCGTTCTCACAAAAAAAGACAAAAAAAACTGGATGTCACGGTACAACGCTGCGACATAAATTACGATTCTCGCAAAGCAACAGGCAGCATCACGCGCGTCAGTATGACGTCCTATCTCGTGCACGCCAACATTCACTCTTTCCGTGCATATACACGAATGCGAATACCCGTGTACAACTGAAAATAGAACGCGCGAAGTTGGCTATAGAAAAAAATATGCCCCCACTACTGATTTATGATCAGAACAGATACAACGGAAGAAATGTTCGCGTGTTCCTCGTTCCCGCATCGACCGTGGAACATTACCGCGCTATAGCTGACAGCATTATCACCAATTTTAGTCCATTTCCTAGCGCATGCACGTTTCCCCCTCTTTGCCTTCCGTAACTCTATCCTAGCTCACCACGCACTGTCGACATACCTGCTGCAGAAATACTAAAGAAGTAATCGTCGATGGGAATAAAACGAAATCAATACTTTTTCGCGCAGGTGAATACTTCCGTCTAGATGCGCGGGGACTGCCAGTGGCGCAGACATGTTCCGTTGCGGGTGTATTGAGTGCGAGGCTTTTTTTTTTTTTTTTCGTTGCTTAATAGCCAGCGGCACGCGTCGGACGCTGCAGGGATTGGATGTATTATTTGTATGAACGCGTACAATGAAAATTGCGCAGCACGTCACAATAGAGAGTTATAGCTTTTCGCTGTGCATTACGTTGTAACACCGGCGAACATGAAAGTAGGCAGCGGTGCTGGTAATGAGATCGTGTAATGAGATCAGTCGCAGAGTACCAGAAATCGCAGAGCACCAGAAGAAAAGAGCACCATATGCAGACAGGGTTATGTTTTATTTTTCGGTCATCTTTAGGACACAAGTTAAGTTACACATAGCCTGTCATTGCAACAATAATTCTACGTGCTTTTGGTTGAACTCAATGCCGAGAGATGGCGCCACCGCCGCTGCTATTCGGATCTACGTCATCGTTATTCCGTAAGTGGTACTGAGCATACGGGAAGGTTAATGTGCAATGGACAAATACAACGAACAGCTGTGGGTGGGCCCCCAGTGTGAGTATTCCTCTGTTCTGTCCTTGATTTCATTCCGTGTCGCGTCAGTGTTTGCATGAGCGGTCTTGCGATCACCAAACTGTATAAAGCCCGAAACACTTAAACAGAGAACTTAATCGCTCTCGGTTGGGGGCTCCGAACAAGGCTCCCGATTTTTCGGCGTTTAAAAGTTACTCAGCGCGTGCATTTTAGATCGTGTGCATGTGTAATGTAGTATAGGCGTATCACACAACCTTTATGAGCATGCGCGGTAAATGGCTGTGAAAATATATTTATTTGACGCCTAAGACGTCCGCAAACGTATACTGCTCAACAAAAATTATGGTATTTAATAAGGCACTACATATACCAGCGCGATCCTATATACATGCTTTGTGGGGTTGACGTCGCACGCATAACCATTCTCCCGCGTTCCATAAAGCCATATAAGGTCACATTAACAGCTATAAAGGAAGCCAGTGCGTGCTTAAATACGACTTTTCTGGATTCTTGTTAGGGGAACCAACGTTCGAACCCTGTTTTAGTCAGCGTAGAAATTTTCTCATGTACCGCCAAAGCCTCTAAAATGCTACTTCAGGGCGTGAACTAAATTTTAGAATTGTTTCTGCAAGCAAACAGCTCGACCTTTCTGCTCGAAAATTTGTTCAAATGTACAACAGAATCAATTGTTTAAGTACCTTGTTTCTCATAAGCTGTTATTTTTTAGCGTTATTTGCAAGCGTTCACGCGTGCGGTTACGCAAATGCGGTTGCGCGAGGCACGCGGAGATCATGACGAATGTGCACGAGAGCTGCGAAACAGTTTCACAGGAATCGGAAACGCCTTATTGAGGGAAAACAGGTCGCCGCAACTCTTTGTCCGAAACCACTGGAAAATTTCAGCGCAAGTAGCAGTCATTTGTCGCCTAGTGAATTGTTCAGTGGCTTAGGTGAAAAAAAAAAGAAAAAAGGGAACACCGGGAGGGGGGGGTCGCATTAGCGTCACTGTCCTTTGACACTCTGCAGTTTATGCTGCGACAACATTGCTACCGGTATATAGAGCGAAACTTTCTGGTCGTGGTTAAATTTACCGACAGGTAAAACGGTTTCTACAAATTGGCTCTGGTCGTCGTATTATGTTATCGAAACATTTTCTGAGTCCTTCCTTCCGCGCACAGCAATCGAGTGGAACCACCTTCCTGCTAACATTGTATCAATCATTGGTAACCAACGTTTTCGCGACGCACTAACAACCATTACTTGAGTACATGCCTGTTCGAAATTGTTATTATTACTCACTGTATCCTGCTGTTGTATTTGTTTGTATTTTTCCCCACTCCCCTTTGTAATGCCTTTGGCCTTGAGGGTAAATAAATAAATAAATATTAGACGAGCCACTACGTGGCTTCGTGTTCATTGCTATGGCACACTGAAACTGATTTGGTAGTCGTTCAAAGCTGAGCTTCCGTCCAGAAATTTCTATCTCACGGCAGCACTAATTTAATGACTATTTTCGTTGTCTGAGCATGAGCGCAGATGGGCATCTGCGAGTATTTGAGCGCGCACACGACGAGAGCTGGTTTCATTGCTGCAATTCACATGTCCGGAGGGCTGCAGCTAGGAGAATTCCCGCGGTTATTCCCTCCCACTCGCCTAAGAACAGCGAGTTTATTCGCAAAGCGCGTTTTCAGAATTTCCATCACGTGAGTAAGGCCATTTTCTTCGCGTTCCGCCATCGAGACGGAAGGAGCTGCAACTCTTACGAGAACTTCACCAACCTTTAGAAGAACACTGGGACCCACAGTGGGTCGCCCACCTGACCGTTCGAACCTCCCTTGATAGATAGATACCGTCTCTCTGTGAGAAAAGTGGTTGCGCCCCGTTCGCGCCTTAATAAGAAGAGGTGTGCTGTCGCCGCCTTTGGCGAGCCTCAGAGCAATATGTACTTGACCTGTCTGGCTCTCAGTCGCTGTCACTTTGTTTCTTTTTTCTGTCTTTGTGCCGTAGCCTTGTTGTGCTTCCTGTTTCTCTGTTTCAGTGCGAATCCGATCGAGTGGCAATCTTGACCCTTCAGATGGAACAATTCCTTTTCCCGTGTTCTTCGCAATGTGCTCTTTTCATTTGAAATCTTTTTTTTTAATTAAACACCTCATTTATGGTCATAGAAGTGCCACATACGCCGTCCACGCCCCACTAGAGTGACGATCACAATTTTGACTTAAATTGGTGCTCCATTGGTGACGACATACCTACTCTTTTTTGAGTTGATGTTAACAGCTACTACGTTATTAAGCTAGTCACTGTCAGTAATGCTACTGTGTGGGTAAGAGTGCTTTTCTGGCTAGAAGTTGCTTTTTTTACACAGATGGCGTTCAGACTATAGATACCAGATGAGTACGTGCCAAGACCCGCTTTTGTCTTTCTATGGGGCCGCTCATTCGGCATATAATATATATATATATATATATATATATATAT